>NC_069499.1:980640785-980940785 GCF_027579735.1 Bombina bombina | reverse complement strand
CTTAAAATCAATTCATAGTCTAGAAGACTGTCTGAAAGGTGTAGTAGTCCAAAATATAGTAAGTCTTGTACATATATTTTCTAATCATGTGCCTCTTTTGCTGAGCCTGTCCCCCGTTCCACCTACACTGATACTTATCCTGCCTCCTGAGTAATGTACCCTGCCCACTACATGCTGAGACTTCTGTATCCTGTTGAGGGGCACTTTATAACCCAAAATGTCACTACATTATCCTTTATGCAGACAATATATTTTTACATTAGCATTGTGAGCTGCTCTGTTTCACCATATGCTGACTAGTGACAGTGCACAACCTAGTTAAATTAAAATGTAACATGCCCACATAACTCCATATCTCACTCAGACCACTGCAACAGTCCCAATGATCTGGATACTTTATCTTGCTTATTGCTCAGTCATATGTGCACTGCCTGATGGCATATTGCCACGCCCGCTGGCATAATGCCTTCCATACCTACTGATATTGTGTTCACCTGGTGTCACTGTATCTTGCTTTGTCAGAGAACCTTGCTTGTTGACCCTATGCTGTGTGTGTATAATAATAAGGGAGATAATACCCTGTTTAGATGCCCCCTTTCATTTACTTTGGAAATTCCATTGAAAAAAAAAATCACATTACTCCCTGCCACAAAAAAGGGGGGGGGGGGGGCAGCAGAATTTTGAGTGCCTAGGGCAGCACAAAACCTAAATACGCCACTGTATTTACATACACAAAGAATCACAAAAGACAGCAGGCGAGGTCTATTAATCTAGTCTAACAACCCTCACGCATTGCACTATCTCACTTTCCCCACTGTGGCGTTTTTTTTTTTTGTTTGTTTTTTCTCCCCTCACACATAGATCTTTTGTAATTTCACTTCTGGGGCACACTCCCCCCCTTAAAATTCTCTTTATAAGAGCACGCTGATAATTTTTCGTTCACGTTTTTTCTTTACACAATCACATATAATATATGGAAAGATTCCTCCTCACTTCCAGCACACCTCCACAGACCATGCCTCCTAAAATCAAAGATAAAAAATCGCGTCTATCTGACGCTGTGGTGGAACATACTAGTGAAGGAAGTAATCCTAGATTTGATCTCCAACCACTAGTTAATCAACTTAGTGATATCTTCTTACCCCAATTTGAATCCCTCAAAACTCAAATAGCCAGCCTATCATCTGAATTAAAAGTATTTTCCAATAGACTTACTGAGGCAGAAGACCGAATATCTATAACAGAAGACATTTGTAATGATCATGCATCAAGAATATCCGAACTTGAAAAGAAAAACAAGATGTTAATAAACAGGATAGACGATCTAGAAGATAGATCTAGGCGGAGTAATCTAAAAATTATTGGCGTACCGGAAACAGAACAGTATAAAAATCTATTTCAATTTGCATCAACAACTCTCCCACTAGCTCTAGGAATAGAGCAGCCCCAGCTTCCAATAGCTGTAGAAAGAGCCCACAGGTTGGGCCCATCTAGAACTGGAGCTAATGGGAAAATTATTCATAGACCAATATTAATCAAATTCTTGAACTTCCAAGATAAAATCAATATTCTTAGAGCTTATAGAAAGATTGAAGATGTTCAAGTGGGAGATAGCAGGATTTTAGTTTTTCAAGACTACTCTGCTGAAACAGCTGCTAGAAGAAAGGAAATGGCACCCTTTTGTACAAGGCTGATTCAAGAGGGTCTCTCAGCAAGACTAGTGTACCCTGCAAAAATATTTATACAAGAGAAGGAGGGAATATCTAGACTAAATAGTCGAGAGGAAGCTATAGCCTATTTGGAAAAACATAAGATATCTCTTACATGAAAATAGGTGACCATAAAATAGGTGCATTGATAATTGGTTATATTATCGGCTGTCCCCTCTTTTCTTTTCTATTCTTAGGCTGGGATTGCTTTTTTGTTTTTCTTTTTCTAACTCGTTTGAAAATGTCAGAAAGGGAAAAGGTGCATAATGTTATTGGAATAAAAATGTGTTTTAGTTATGGTAAAATGGTATATAAAACTGAGGAGTGCCCGGGGGGCACCCCGGCTGTAAAGGTTTTGTTGTTGTATGATAGGGTTTTGTCCTCTGTTTCTTTCCTTTTCTTCCTTTTTTTTTTCTTTTTTTTTTTTCTTCCTTCTTGTTTTCCCTCTGTCTCACTCTCCCCCTGCTCCAGCCTGCCTCCTTCCTCTCCTCCCCACCTCCACTTATCTCCCATATTTTTTTTTAGCTGTTGATGTGGTCCCCAATGATGGGGAATATTAGATGTCTGTCATGGAACGTGGGGGCTATTACCTCCCCAATCAAAAGGAAAATGATAATAAGACAACTGGGTAAACGTAGCCCCGATATTGTATTATTACAAGAAACCCGCTTGAAAGCAGAGGAAATACTCAAGCTTAGAAGTAAATGGGTTGGGGAGGTGATAGCCACACCTTGTTCCGGAAGGAAAAAGGGAATTGCGATTTTGATAAATAAAAAACTATCTTATAATATTTTAAATACTATTTTAGATCCCCATGAGAGATGGCTAGTTTTGGAAATTGAAATCAATAATTTTCGGATGGTAATATGTAACATATATGGTCCTAACAATACAGACTCTAGCTTCTGGAATAATTTAATGTTCTTGCTGTCTAAGTTCCATGGCCAAAATTTAGTTCTAGCAGGAGACTTTAACTTGATCCCCTCTGATATACTGGACAAATTTACTCCCATAAACTCAGCTTCCTCCAAACAGAAAGCACACATTTTTAAACAAATCTGTAAAACCCTTAAACTCCACGATATCTGGCGTCTACAACATCCAGATACTAGATCTTTCTCCTGTAACTCTAAAAGTTATGGATCTTTCTCCCGTATAGATCTCTTTCTACTGTCCAGCCCACTTATTAAACTAGAAATTAAGACAGAGATATTTGACATTTTGATCTCAGATCATGCCATCATCTCATTAGATCTTCAATTAAAACCAGCGCATAATGAAATAAATAATTTTTATTTTCCGAATTTCCTGGTAAATAACTTTGAATTTAATAACTGGCTAAAACATAAGTGGCGAGAATTTGAGCAGACGAATAGAGAATATAGAGGGAGAGCAGAAATATTTTGGGAAACCGCCAAAGCCTGCTTAAGAGGCGATATTAAAGCCTATATGGTCTCAAAAAAAAGGAAACGGTTAGAAAGGGAGATCCAACTATCTAGACAAATACAGAATGCACATCGTAAATATCTCTATAATCCTTCCAAACAACTAAGAGAGAAATACAATGCTCTCAAGGCAGAAAGAGACATCTTTATTAAAAAAAAAAGTTGAACTAGAAGAACTTAGAACTAGTATCAAATACAAAGGCCAATATGGAAAATCTGCCAAATACCTATCCATACTAGATAAAGCGAGGAAAAAATCAAATATAATAGAAGCCATTAATGATGGGATAAATAGAGTCACGGAACAGGCCGAAATCAAAAATGTCTTCTTAGAATTTTATCAAAATTTATATGAAGCCAAAGAGATTAATGTTGACAATAAGAATATATTTTGGCATGGGATCAACTGGCCTAAAATAACGTCAGAAGCATGTGATACTCTTAATAGACCAATAACAAGTGAGGAAGTCTTGGAAGCTATAAGTAACACCAAAGCTAACAAATCCCCGGGCCCAGATCAAATACCTATTGAAATGTATAAAATACTTAAAGAAGAGATAGTGGGCATTTTAGTTTCATTGTTTAATGGATATTATGTTGAGGGCCTAAGCATGTCTAAATATTTTACGGCTTCAATTATATCATTGATTTTGAAAAAAGGGAAGAACCCATTAGATCCCAAGTCATATAGACCCATCTCATTACTCAATGCAGATTATAAGCTATTGACACATATTGTTGCAAACAGACTAAAATCCTGTCTAGACTCCATCATACATCCTGACCAAACGGGTTTCATGTCTCGAAGAACTTCTACAAAAAATGTTAGGAAGATAATATTACTAATAGAGCATTTCTGGCATAAAATAGCGGTGAGGAAAACAAATAACCAAGACTTCGCCCTAATTACATTAGACGCCGAAAAGGCATTTGATTCGGTAGAATGGAAGCACTTATCCTCAACATTGGTCTCTTTTGGCTTCACTGGTCATTTTGTAAAATTTATCCAAACCATATACGACCATCCAAGATCTAGTATTCTAATTAATGGTAGCCATACCACAGATTTTATTCTAAACAGGGGGACAAGACAGGGATGCCCACTTTCTCCTTTACTTTTTAACCTCGCCCTAGAACCTTTGGCTATTACTCTTCGGCAGGAGTTACATGGCATTAGATTAGGGCAAGAAAAAGTGGTACTAGCACTATATGCAGATGACTTGATGCTATGCGTAAGAAATACAAAGAGGAGTATACCACAGGCACTAAAGATCATTGACTTGTTTAGTTCTTTCTCGGGCTATAAAATAAATGTTAGTAAATCTGAAATGCTATGGCTACACAAGACCAAGGCAAGCATTCAAGATCATCCTTTTCAAGAGGTCGAGAGTATTAACTATTTAGGATTAAATTTACACTCTGACCCTAATAAGTGGTATAAACTCAACTATTCTATTTTTTTTAAAAAAGCCTCAGAAAAAATGCAACGCTGGTCAACATTTCCTATCTCCCTGTCTGCTAAAGTCATGATTATAAAAACTATCCTTTTTCCCCAATTGATGTATATAATGCAAAACCTACCATTATTTATAAAGACCCAAGATATAAAAAGATTTAACAGTGAGGCAGCCAACTTTATATGGAATAATAAAAGACACATGATATCCATAACCAAATTATCTCTTGGATCTTTGGAAGGTGGCTTATCTTTCCCAGACATTAAAAAATATAATATAGCTATATTGGCCCGATCAGCTTTTGACTGGCTAACAGAAGCTAATTATCTCACACACTCTCAAATTGAAAAATACCTATGTAAACCATATGCTTTAAAAGCCCTGTTACATTGCCCAGTGTCTCAGTTGCCAAAAGATATTAAAACAATGACTATAATATATAATACCATTGATGCTTGGCAAAAATTAAATGTATCATTCGATATTAATTATGAGATCACTCCATTACTTCCAATACAAGGCAATCCAAAATTCATTCCTGGGTTTTCTAATGAAGTTTACAATGTCTGGGCACAGAAAGGCTTATCGAATGTATACCAATGTCTAAATAACCACCTTCAAATTAGAACGTTTGAGGAACTTGCTAGTAGTTTTTCTCTGTCAAACAAATTTTTTTTTGCCTATCTTCAGATTAGACATTTCATTACTAATAGCAAAATACCAACTCTCGATACTGAAGGATGGGGTAAAATTGAACAATATTTTATTTATTATAAATCTGGCCATCACAGTATCTCATTACTATATAAGATTATGCTCGCTAAACAGGGCCAACTGAGTATTAATAGTCTTTCTGAAAAATGGAATCATTATTTCTCTGACGTATCTGCAGATACATTATATACAGGCTTTAAATGGGTCCAAAAAGCTACTATTTCTACATCCTGGAAAGAATCACACCTAAAGTTAATGAATCACACCTAGGAAAATGTTTAAATGGCTTACAAAACAGGCTCCTAATAGAGCTAACAATTGTTCCATATGCAATAATGCAAATGCAGACATAGTTCATTGTTTTTGGGACTGTCCTAAAATTAAACAGTTCTGGCGCAAAGTCGAGTTCTGGACCAATAAAAGGTTAGAGAATAGAATAGAACTTACATCCAGACATATCTTTTTCCTTGTCCCTGTAGAAAACAGCAGAAATAACTGTAACCTTATTAATACAGTGATTATGGTAGGACGCAATCTTATTCTTAAAGACTGGAAGAGTAACAGAGCACCGTCAATCTCGTGTTTTTTAAACTCTGTGAGGTCTCAAATAATTTTTGAGCAAATGACTATATCGCCTGCACATAAGAAAAAGATCATAGCTTACTTTTCAACATGGTTAAGAGTCATATTATCATACCCCAGAGATATACAATTCTCCCTCATCATGAGCTTGCGCAGAACAGATTACTTTGAAACCTTAATTCTATCGGGGGTATTCCCTCCCGAATGGTATTGAGGTCTGGAACAGTGGATAGAATATCCTTAGCGGGACGAAGGGGATAGGGGGCGGTTGGTTGTGGTGGGAGTACTGAGTCAGAGAATCGGATAATCCTTTCTCTTCTATTTTTTTTTTTTTTCTTTTCCTCTTTTTTTCTCCTTCTCTTTTCTTTTTGTGTTGTGTGGTTTGTTGTTGTATAAATAAAATTGCCTTCCCCCTAACAGGGATAAGGTAAAGGTCCTTCAAAATTAAAGGATAATGAATTGAAGAGTAATTACCGTAAGATAGAGCCAGAATTGTATAAAGTATACGAGAACTGTTTCTGTTTTTTTGGATTCTGCCCTTGTTACGGCAAATGAACGTATTTCCTTTCAATAAAAAATTTGAAATATAAAAAAAAAATAAAAAATAAATAAATAAATTTATTAGAGTAGCGGCGAGGTCCGGTCGGCATATTAGGGGTTAATACTTGAAGTTAAGTGTCGGCGATGTTAGGGAGAGCAGATTAGGGGTTAATACTATTTATTATAGGGTTATTGAGGCGGGAGTGAGGCGGATTAGGGGTTAATAACTTTATTATAGTAGCGGTGATGTCCGGTCGGCAGATTAGGGGTTAATAATTGTAGGTAGGTGGCGGCGTTGGGGGCGGCAGATTAGAGGTTAATAAATATAATATATGGGTCGGCGGTGTTAGGGGCAGCAGATTAGGGGTACATAAGTATAACGTAGTTGGCGGCGGTGTGCGGTCGGCAGATTAGGGGTTAAAATTTTTTATTAGAGTGGCGGCGATGTGGGGGGGCCTCGGTTTAGGGGTACATAGGTAGTTTATGGGTGTTAGTGTACTTTAGAGCACAGTAGTTAAGAGCTTTATGAACCGGCGTTAGCCCAAAAAGCTCTTAACTACTGACTTTTTTCTGCAGCTGGAGTTTTGTCGTTAGATTTTTAACGCTCACTTCAGCCAAGACTCTAAATACCGGCGTTAGAAGGATCCCATTGAAAAGATAGGATACGCAAATGGCGTAGGGGGATCTGCGGTATTGAAAAGTCGCGGCTGGAAAGTGAGCGTTAGACCCTTACCTACACGACTCTAAATACCAGCGGTAGCCCAAAACCAGCCTTAGGAGCCTCTAACGCTGGTTTTGACGGCTAACGCCAAACTCTAAATCTAGCCGTATGTGTGTGATATAAAACGAACAAAGCTTTAATAACAAGTTCAGCTCAATGCGTTTCAACATAAAAACGTCTTTCTCAAGAGCAAGTTAAAAACAACAGTAGTTTGCTGTGGTGTGACATACAATGCTGGTTTAAATGCATGTTTCCTGGGTTCTAACTTCCAGTTTCACCGGAGATTAGACTCACATAGATGCTTTCAACACAAAAACCCTTTGGCCAGAAGATTCCTAAATTTTAGGTTTTTGAAATTATATTAAGTCACTAGTATAAAAAATAAAAAGCGGAAAAATTCCTTCTTTTTCTTTTTTTACATTTTCAAAGTGGAACCGTCTGGTCAAAAAGTGAGGAAAAATTACCCAATACAAATTGTGCTTCAAAAGTGACCAATGAGATAGAAGTAAATAAAGTTCTCAATCAAGTAGTCCCATTGCAAAAGTTCTGTTTCAAGTCCGTGGTGATCATGTGATATTATGGGCCAATCGTTGTTAGTTGTTGGATCCTAAGTGACAAGGGTCACATGCTGTTGTATTAGCCAATCAGGTTATCTGAATCTCATCATGATAAAGAGATATTGCAGTCTCTTTTCAGGTCCGTCCGAGTTGGTGACGTTATTTTGCTGGACCAATTACAACTCTGAGGTCTGGCCAATCAAGGCCTTAGATTTTTATGTCATCTTGAACATTGGCGGTCTACAGTATTAATAAAAGAAAGTAAAACGTATTTGTACTTAGAATAATAAAAAGAAGAATATACATTATTCAAGACTTGATGTTATACAGAATAGATATTTATCTTATGAATTTATATATTTACCATAATCTGTACTTTTTTGTGAACAGTAATAGACAGAGACATGAACACACAGGCAATAATAGGCAGATACATGCACACACGTGTAGTATTAGACAGAGCCATGCACACACAAGCAGTAATAGACAGAGACATGCACAAACAGGTAGTAATAGACAGAGACATGCACTCACAGGCAGTAACAGACAGAGACATGCACACACAGGCATTAATAGACAGAGACATTCACACACACACACACACACACACACACACACACACACACACACACACACACACACGCAGTAATAGACAGAGACATGCACATACAGACAATAATAGGCAGATACATGCACTCACAGGCAGTAATAGACAGAGACATGCACACACAGGTAGTAATAGACAGAGACATGCACACAGGTAGCAATAGACAGAGACATGCACTCACAGGCAGTAACAGACAGAGACATGCACACACAGGCATTAATAGACAGATACATTCACACACACAGGCAGTAATAGACAGAGACATGCACATACAGACAATAATAGGCAGATACATGCACTCACAGGCAGTAATAGACAGAGACATGCACACACAGGTAGTAATAGACAGAGACATGCACACACAGGCAGGGATAGATAGGCATACACACACACAGGCAGTAATAGGCAGATATATGCACACACAGGCAGTAATATGCAGATACACACACACACAGGCAGTAATATGCAGATACATGCACACACAGGCAGTAATAGGCAGATCCATGCACACACAGGCAGGGATAGATAGGCATACACACACACAGGCAGTAATAGGCTGATACGTGTACACACAGGCAGGGGTAGATAGGGATACGCACACAGGCAGTAATAGGCTGATACATGCACACACAGGCAGGGATAGATAGGCATACACACACACACACACACATGCAGTAATAGGCAGATACATGCACACACAGACAGTAATAGGCAGATACATGCACACACAGGTAGGGATAGATAGGCAGATCCATGCACAAACAGGCAGTAATAGGCAGATACACACACACAGGTAGGGATAGATAGGAAATTGATGCACATACAGGCAGTAATAGGCAGATACACACACACAGGCAGGGATAGATAGGCATACACACACACTCAGGCAGTAATAGCAGACACACACACAGACAGGGATAGATAGGCACACACACACTCAGGCAGTAATAGGTAGATACACACACACACAGGCAGGGATAGATAGACACACACACACACACACTCAGGCAGTAATAGCAGACACACACACAGACAGGGATAGATAGGCATACACACACACTCAGGCAGTAATAGGCAGATACACACACACAGGCAGGGATAGATAGGCACACACACACACTCAGGCAGTAATAGCAGACACACACACAGACAGGGATAGATAGGCATACACACACACACTCAGGCAGTAATAGGTAGATACAAACACACTCAGGCAGTAATAGGCAGATACACACACACAGGCAGGGATAGATAGGCACACACAGACACTCAGACAGTAATAGCAGACACAAACACCCATCACTATTAAGCAATTGTAAACAATAAGTAGATAAATAAAAAAAGGCATAATGTCAAAAGATATTTTTTTAATTCTACAGTCCGAAAACCTGTTCCTTAGTATGTGGAAACCCAATTTCTTCTATAAGATACGACGAGTCCACGGATTCATCCTTTACTTGTGGGATATTATCCTCCTGCTAACAGGAAGTGGCAAAGATCACCACAGCAGAGCTGTCTATATAGCTCCTCCCTTGACTCCACCCCCAGTCATTCTCTTTGCCTACTCTAAGTACTAGGAAGGGTTAAATGAAAGAGGTGATAAAATGTTAGTTTTTATTTTCTTCAAGCAAGAGATTTTTATTTTAAATGGTACCGGTGTGTACTATTTTCCCTCAGGCAGCAGATGGATGAAGACTTCTGCCTGGAGGCTGATGATCTTAGCAGTTGTCACTAAGATCCAGAGCAGTTCCCACAGAATGGCTGAGGAGTACTTAACCCCTTAACGACCGAGGACGTGCAGGGTACGTCCTCAAAAAAAAGGCAGTTAATGCCTGAGAACGTACCCTGCACGTCCTCGGTTTGGAAAGCAGCTGGAAGCGATCCTGCTCGCTTCCAGCTGCTTTCCGGTTATTGCAGTGATGCCTCGATATGGAGGCATCCTGCAATAACTTTTTTAAGCCATCCGGTGCAGAGAGAGCCACTCTGTGGCCCTCTCTGCACCGGAGATCGGTGGTTCCCTGCGTTGGTGGGTGGGAGCCGGACCGGGAGGCGGGTGGCGGCCATCGATGGCCCTGGTTATGTGCAGGGGGGGCGGGATCGTGGGCGGGGATGAGCGGGGGCGCGCACGGGCGCGCGCGCGTGCACGGGAGGGCGGGGGGCGGGCGCGTGCACGGGGAGGGAGCGGGTGGGAACCGCTACACTACAGAAAATGTGTTAGCAAAAATGTTTAAATGCCCTAATATTTGTTTAAAAAAAAAAAGATCAGCAAGGTGGTGGGGGTTTGTCTGTGTGGGGGGGGAAGCTACACTACAGAAAAAAGACAAATAAATATAAAAAAGCCCTTTTTTTTTGCAAACTGGGTACTGGCAGACAGCTGCCAGTACCCAAGATGGCCCCCAATGAGGCAGAGGGGATGGTCAGAGAGCGGTTTTGGGGGGGATCAGGGAGGTTGGGGGCTAAGGGGGGGATCCTACACCCTAGCATATGTAAATATGCTAAAAAAAATTATTTATTTTTTAAAAAACCCTTTTATTTTAGTACTGGCAGACTTTCTGCCAGTACTTAAGATGGCGGGGACAATTGTGGGGTGGGGGAGGGAAGGGAGCTGTTTGGGAGGGATCAGGGGGTGGGATGTGTCAGGTGGGAGGCTGATCTCTACACTAAAGCTAAAATTAATCCTGCAAGCTCCCTACAAACTCCCTAATTAACCCCTTCACTGCTAGCCAGAATACACGTGTGAGGCGCAGCAGGATTTAGCGGCCTTCTAATTACCAGAAAGCAACGCCAAAGTCATATATGTCTGCTATTTCTGAACAAAGGGGATCCCAGACAAGTATTTACAACCATTTGTGCCATAATTGCACAAGCTGTTTGTAAATTATTTCAGTGAGAAACCTAAAATTGTGAAAAATTTAACTTTTTTTTCAATTTGATCGCATTTGGCGGTGAAATGGTGGCATGAAATATACCAAAATGTGCCTAGATCAATACTTGGGGTTGTCTACTATACTACACTAAAGCTAAAATTAACCCTACAAGCTCCCTAAAAGCTCCCTAATTAACCCCTTAACTGCTGGGCATAATACACTTGTGGTGCGCAGTGGCATTTAGCGGCCTTCTAATTACCAAAAAGCAACGCCAAAGCCATATATGTCTGCTATTTCTGAACAAAGGGGATCCCAGAGAAGAATTTACAACCATTTATGCCATAATTGCACAAGTTGTTTGTAAATAATTTCAGTGAGAAACCAAAAGTTTGTGAAAAAATTTGTGAAAAAGTGAACGATTTTTTGTATTTGATCGCATTTGGCGGTGAAATGGTGGTATGAAATATACCAAAATTGTCCTAGATCAATACTTTGGGATGTCTACTAAAAAAAAATATATACATGTCAAGGGATATTCAGGGATTCCTGAAAGATATTAGTGTTCTAATGTAACTAGCGCTAATTTTGGAAAAAAGTGGTTTGGAAATAGCAAAGTGCTACTTGTATTTATGGCCCTATAACTTGCACAAAAAGCAAAGAACATGTAAACATTGGGTATTTCTAAACTCAGGACAAAATTTTGAAACTATTTAGCATGGGTGTTTTTTGGTGGTTGTAGATATGTAACAGATTTTGGGGGTCAAAGTTAGAAAAAGTGTGTTTTTTTCAATTTTTCCTCATATTTTATATTTTTTTTTATAGTAAATTATAAGATATGATGAAAATAATGGTATCTTTAGAAAGTCCATTTAGTGGCGAGAAAAACAGTATATAATATGTGTGGGTACAGTAAATGAGTAAGAGGAAAATTACAGCTAAACACAAACACCGCAAAAATGTAAAAATAGCCTTGGTCCCAAACGGACAGAAAATGGAAAAGTGCTGTGGTCATTAAGGGGTTAAGAAACTTCAGTGTGAGGAACGTTTTTCATGCTATAAGCAGTGAGGTATGTTCAGTCATTTTTTTCTGGAGTGGTATTTCAGAATTGGCTGACAGTATCCCCATGAGGGAAAGGGTAAGCAGTAATCCTAAAATATATAGAGGCGTATTACTGAGCTTGCATATATGGGCTAAGGAAAAATGGTTGACACTGTGTTTTGAATGTTTGTGGGCAAACGTTTACATTACTGGTAGTGCTGATAACGTTTTTATAAGGAACGTTTTTCATGTTTATTGAGAGGGTACACATGGCTTATTTTTTGGGGTTTATGAACCCACATGGCTAGTTTAGACCGCTCTGGTGCGGTTCATTTGGGCTAAGAGACATCGAGTGAGATGGGCGGGGCCTTTTTTTGCGCCTCAGTTGCGCAGTTGTTTTTGTCAGGCAAGCAGCAAGCTCCAACTCTGGTGGGCCCTTGTGACTGTATTGGGCCAAATCGAAGCTTTAACCTGGTTTTGCAGACCACTGAGGGCAGGTAGGCGCCACAGCAGAGCTGTGGCGAGGTACAGGGGGTGTTTTTATTGATATAAACGTTTTTCTAATTATCCGTTTTTTCTAGTAAGGGTTAAGTGTTCCTTTCCTTGTGGGGCAAACTTATCTGCATAGTTTGGATGCTTCCATCATAAAATTGGAACGATTTGATTGTTTTAAAGCAGTTTTGGAAAACTGTTTTTTTCTCTTAAAGGCGCAGTACCGTTTTTTTCAGATTGTTATTTTTTCACTAAATAAAGTGTTTTCAAGCCTGTTTGTTGTCATTACTAGCCTGTTTAACATGTCTGACATTGAGGAAAGCCAATGTTCCATGTGTTTAGAAGCCATTGTGGAACCCCCACTTAAAATGTGTCCCTCATGCACTGAAAGGGCCTTAAATTGCAAAGAACATATTTTAGCTGATAAAAGTATGTCACAGGATGATTCTCAGTCAGAAGAGAATCAGGTTATGCCATCTAATTCTCCCCATGTGTCACAACCGTTAACACCCGCACAAGCGACGCCAAGTACTAGTGTGTCTCATTCTTTCACCCTGCAAGATATGTCCGCAGTTATGTCTACTACCCTCACTGAGGTTTTATCTAAACTGCCTGGGTTGCAGGGAAAGCGCAGTAGGTCCGGTGTGAGAGTACATGTTGAGCCCTCTGACGCTTTATTAGCCATCTCCGATGTACCCTCACAATGTTCTGAGTTGAGGGTGAGAGAATTGCTGTGTGAGGGAGAGCTTTCTGATTCAGGAAAGATGTTCCCTCAAACAGACTCAGATATGACAGCTGTAAAGTTTAAGCTAGAACACCTCCGCTTGTTATTCAGGGAGGTTTTAGTGACTCTGGATGATTGTGACCCTATTGTCATCCCACCAGAGAAATTGTGTAAAATGGATTGATATCTAGAGGTTCCTGCTTACACTAATGTTTTTCCGGTCCCTAAGAGGATTTCGGACATTGTTACTAAGGAGTGGGATAGATCAGGTATTCCGTTCTCTCCCCCCCTACTTTTAAGAAAATGTTTCCCATATCTGACACCATTCGGGATTCATGGCAGACGGTCCCTAAGGTGGAGGGAGCTATTTCTACCCTGGCTAAGCGTACAACTATACCTATTGAGGACAGTTGTGCTTTCAAAGATCCTATGGATAAAAAATTAGAGGGTCTTCTAAATAAAATATTTATTCATCAGGGTTTTCTTCTGCAACCTATAGCGTGCATTGTTCCTGTAACTACTGCAGCTGCTTTTTGGTTCGAGGCTCTAGAGGAGGCTCTTAAGGTTGAGACCCCATTAGATGAGATTCTGGATAGAATTAGGGCTCTCAAGCTAGCTAATTCATTACAGATGTTGCTTTTCAACTGGCTAAATTAGCGGCAAAGAATTCAGGTTTTGCCATTTTAGCGCATAGAGCGTTATGGCTTAAGTCCTGGTCTGCTGATGTGTCATCAAAATCTAAGCTTTTAGCTATTCCTTTCAAGGGTAAGTCCCTATTCGGGCCTGAACTGAAAGAGATCATTTCCGACATCACTGGAGGAAAAGGCCATGCCCTTCCTCAGGATAAGACTAATAAGATGAGGACCAAACATAATAATTTTCGTTCCTTTCAAAACTTCAAAGTAGGTCCCCCTACCTCCTCCCCTACCGCAAAGCAGGAGGGGAATTTTGCTCAATCCAAGTCAGTCTGGAGACCTAACCAGACTTGGAATAAAGGTAAACAGACCAAGAAGCCCACTGCTGCTCCCAAGACAGCATGAAGGGGCAGCCCCCGATCCAGGACCGGATCTTGTAGGGGGCGGACTTTCTCTCTTTGCTCAGGCTTGGGCAGGAGACGTTCAGGACTCCTGGGCTTTAGAAATCATGACCAAGGGGTATCTTCTAGACTTCAAAGATTCTCCTCCAAGGAGGAGATTTCATCTTTCACGGTTGTCTGTAAACCAGACAAAAAGAGAGGCGTTTTTACGCTGTGTAGAAGACCTATATACTATGGGGGTAATCTGCCCAGTTCCAAAAGCAGAACAGGGGCAGGGGTTTTACTCCAATCTGTTTGTGGTTCCCAAAAAAGAGGGAACCTTCAGACCGATTTTAGATTTCAAGGTCCTAAACAAATTTCTCAGAGTCCCATCCTTCAAGATGGAGACCATTCGGACTATTTTACCAATGATCCAGGAGGGTCAATATATGACCACCGTGGATTTGAAGGATGCGTATCTTCACATTCCTATCCACAAAGATCATCACCAGTTCCTCAGGTTTGCCTTCCTGGACAAGCATTACCAGTTTGTGGCTCTTCCCTTCGGGTTGGCCACAGCTCCCAGAATTTTCACAAGGTGCTAGGGTCCCTTTTGGCGGTTCTAAGGCTGCGGGGCATAGGAGTGGTGCCTTATCTGGACGATATCTTAATTCAGGCATCAACTTACCAACTAGCCAAATCTCACAAGGACATCGTGTTGGCTTTTCTAAGATCTCACAGGTGGAAGGTGAACATAAAAAAGAGTTCACTTGTTCCTCTAACAAGAGTTCCATTTCTAGGAACTCTGATAGACTCGGTAGACATGAAAATTTTTCTGACGGAGGTCAGAAAATCAAAGATCTTAACCACCTGCCGAGCACTTCATTCCATTAGGCGGCCGTCAGTGGCTCAGTGTATGGAGGTAATTGGAATAATGGTAGCGGCAATGGACATAGTTCCATTTGCGCGCTTGCATCTCAGTCCACTGGAACTATGCATGCTCAGACAGTGGAATGGGGATTATGCAGATTTATCTCCTCAGATGAATCTGGATCAAGAGACCAGAGACTCTCTTCTTTGGTGGTTGTCACAGGATCATCTGTCCCAGGGAATGTGTTTCCGCAGGCCAGAATGGGTCATAGTGATGACGGACGCCAGCCTATTGGGCTGGGGTGCAGTCTGGAATTCCCTGAAAGCACAGGGTCTGTGGACTCAGGAGGAAGCTCTCCTTCCAATAAATATTCTAGAACTGAGAGCGATATTCAACGCGCTTCAGGCGTGGCCTCAGCTGGCTTCAGCCAGATTCATAAGATTCCAGTCGGACAATATCACGACTGTAGCATATATCAATCATCAGTGGGGAACAAAGAGTTCTCTAGCGATGATAGAGGTTTCCAAAATAATTCAATGGGCAGAGACTCACTCTTGCCATCTATCAGCAATTTGCACAATTGATTCATCAATGGGGCACACCAGAATTGGATCTGATGGCATCTCGTCAGAATGCCAAACTTTCTTGTTACGGGTCCAGATCAAGGGATCCCCAAGCAGTACTGATATATGCTCTAGCAGTACCTTGGTCGTTCAACCTGGCTTATGTGTTTCCACCATTTCCTCTCCTTCCTCGTCTGATTGCCAGAATCAAACAGAAGAGGGCTTCGGTTATTTTGATAGCACCTGCGTGGCCACGCAGGACTTGGTATGCAGACCTGGTGGAAATGTCATCTCTACCACCGTGGACACTGCCGCTGAGACAGGACCTTCTCATTCAAGTTCCGTTCCAGCATCCAAATCTAGTTTCTCTGCGACTGACTGCCTGGAAATTGAACGCTTGATTTTATCTAAGCGAGGATTCTCTGAGTCGGTCATAGATACCTTGATTCAGGCTCGAAAGCCTGTCACTAGGAAAATTTACCATAAGATATGGCGTAAATATCTCTATTGGTGGGAATCCAAAGGCTATTCATGGAGTAAGATCAGGATTCCTAAGGTTTTGTCCTTTCTCAAAGAAGGATTGGAGAAAGGGTTATCAGCTAGTTCCTTAAAGGGACAGATATCTGCTTTGTCAATTTTACTGCACAAGCGTCTGGCAGATATTCCAGACGTTCAGTCTTTTGTCAGGCTTTGGTTAGAATTAAGCCTGTGTTTAAATCTGTTGCTCCGCCATGGAGTTTGAATTTAGTTCTTAAAGTTCTTCAAGGGGTTCTGTTTGAACCTATGCATTCCATAGATATTAAGCTTCTATCTTGGAAAGTTCTGTTTTTAGTTGCTATCTCTTCGGCTTGAAGAGTTTCTGAACTATCTGCATTGCAATGCGACTCGCCTTATCTTGTTTTCCATTATGATAAGGTGATTTTGCGTACCAAACCTGGATTCCTTCCTAAGGTTGTTACTAATAGGAATATTAATCAGGAAATTGTTGTTCCTTCCCTGTGTCCTAATCCTTCCTGTAAGAAGGAGCGTCTGTTGCACAACTTGGATGTGGTTCGTGCTTTGAAGTTTTACTTGCAAGCATCCAAGGATTTCCGTCAAACATCTTCTCTGTTTGTTATCTATTCTGGAAAACGTAGAGGTAAAAAAGCTACGGCTATCTCTCTTTCTTTTTGGCTGAAAAGCATCATCTGTTCGGCATACAAGACTGCTGGACAGCAGCCTCCTGAAAGAATTACAGCTCACTCTACTAGAGCGGTGGCTTCCACATGGGCTTTTAAAAATGATGCTTCTGTTGAACAGATTTGTAAGGCTGCGACTTGGTCTTCACTTCATACCTTTTCCAGATTTTACAAATTTGATACTTTTGCTTCTTCTGAGGCTATTTTTGGGAGAAAAGTTCTTCAAGCAGTGGTGCCTTCTGGTTAGGCATCTGTCTTGTCCCTCCCGTTCATCCTTGTCCTGTAGCTTTGGAATTGTATCCCACAAGTAAAGGATGAATCAGTGGACTCGTATCTTATAGAAGAAAAGTAAATTTATGCTTACCTGATAAATTGATTTCTTCTATGAAATCCACGGCCCGTCCTGTCAATTTAAGACAGATTATATTTTTTGGTTTAAAAACTTTAGTCACCTCTGCACCTTTCAGTTTCTCCTTTTTCTTCCGGTACCTTCGGTCGAATGACTGGGGGGGTGGAGTCAAGGGAGGAGCTATATAGACAGCTCTGCTGTGGTGCTCTTTGCCACTTCCTGTTACTAGGAGGATAATATCCCATAAGTAAAGGAAGAATCCGTGGACTTGTCGTATCATAGAAGAAATAAATTTATCAAGTAAGCATAAATGTACTTTTTTATAAAACACTTTTTTTAATTAGCTCAGTAAAACAAAAAAAATATGTACATATCATTATATAAAGACCATGTATAATTTGTCATATGCATAAAACATCACCTCTTTAGTGACACAGATCAGTGAGATAGGAGACTGCTTACCTCAGGGTGATTCCTCTCCTTTTTACTTCCAGTTTTAGCTCTAAGTAGTTATCCGGTCTTAACACCCCCCCCCACTGTGATCTTGTTGCTCCATTAGTATGATTGACTTTCAATGAAGCCAATTAACATAACAGCTTCCTTTCAAATATATATATATATATATATATATATATATATATATATATATATATATATATATATATATATATATATATGTTTAATGTATATGCTTGTGATTTTTTTTTAAAGTACTCCCCACTGCTCCCTATTGCGCCCCGAGCCACTGTCCAGTCTGCCCGCCCCTAGAAATGGCCCTGCCCTTGGGCTTACTAAGGTCTGCATGATTATGCAGCCTCCTGCCAAGGGAGGACTAAGCCAGCTGAAATCACAAACTGATACTCCTCCTTCCACATTTGGAATTCCTGTAATAGTAAGCAAACACAACAAAACAGGGAGGGCTGGGAGGGAAGACAAAAGCAGGTTAGTGATTTATTTCCTGTCTGCATTTCTTTTTATCACCTCTGTATCTCCACCTCCTCACACTCCTGCTGCCTTGCAGGAAACACCTCTTTAACCCTTACTATCTCTCCTTTCTCCCAAAGAAATTACGCAAATTGTTGCGTCCCTAATTAGGTCCTTCGCTTTCCTAAGGGGTTAAATTTCCCTTTAATATCTCTCCCTTATAACAAACGTTCTCCCCACCTTTGCTACAGTACTGCTGCTTTATTAACCTCTATTTAAATAATCTAAAGCATTAATAGCTAGTTCTGTATCCTATTTTGATACTTGTGAATTAGTATTTCAGATCATTTCAAGGACTTTCTTGTGGATTTCAAGGCAGTATTTACTGGACAAAAAACAGAGAAAGACTTACTCAACTGAAAATATCATCTGAAAAACTGTTTACCGGACTACATCATTTTGCACAGGATCTGATGAATTTTAGCTACAAGAATATGATTTTAATGTCATTTTTATATCAAGTGTCTCTTTCTGCTAACAAGAGATCGGCAGTATAGACTGTGCTCCTTGATGATTATGTACATTTGTACTTTGCGACCTCTAAAGCTGGTATAAAACTATGAGAAAGTGCTAACTTCTCTCAGCTATACACCAATGTATTCTGCTCCACTAACTCCCTCTAATTACATCACATTGCATTAATATTGCATCAAGCACTCATTCTGCTTAGTATGTGTAGTGGTACTCAGGTCTTTGTGCTTTCATGTGGGGATAATTGCTGCAACCCAGTGCAAGCTGAAAAGGGATAATAGTCTCAAAGGAGAACCAGTAAAAGCTGGCACTTCAGAGCTACTTTGCTTTGTTTGGAAACAGGAAAACCTGTATGGACCTCACCTGTGGATCTGTGGTATGAAATACTTAAAGGGATGTTAAACAGCCTGTTTCATTGTTGTAATAAAAAAACACTAAGCAGTGGTTTATACTTAATAGAAGTAATTTCAATATGTATTATTCATCATTTTAAAAGGATTTGACCTTTTCTTTTTTCTTTTTAACTTCATTTGTGTAGGGTCCATTACTTCCTGCCAGTGTCACATCGCTATAAGGAGGCTGGGACCTCTGCAGTAAGGAATTTATACCTTGATATCATAAAACTTCTAGAGTAATTTGACCTGGTTTACTATTCAGATAATGCTAAAGAGAAAGTAAGTCTGTTTTACTTATGCTCAGAAGTGGCGGAATGCAACTTAAAGGGACGTAAAACCCTATTTTTTTCTTTCTCAATTCAGATAGAGTATGCAAACAACTTTCCAATTTAATACTTAAAGGGACATGAAACCTACATTTTTTCTTTCATGATTTAGAAAGAGAATGCCATTTTAAACATATTTCTAATTTACTTATATTATCTAATGTGTTTTATTCTCTTGATATTCTTTGCTGAAAAGCATATCTAGATATGCTCAGTAGCTGCTGATTGGTTGCTGCACATAGAAGCCTCATGTGATTGGCTCACCCATGTGTATTGCTTTTTCTTCAAATAAGGATATCTAAAAAATGAAGGAAAATAAATAATAGAAGTAAATTGTAATGTTGTTCAAATTTGTATGTTCTATCTGAATCATGAAAGAAAGATTTTGGGTTTAGTGGCCCTTTAAGAAGCAGCAAAGCACTACTGGGAGCTAGTTAATGCATTGGGTAAACCAATAACATTTGGCATATGTGAGCAGCCACCAATCAGCAGCTCCTGAGCCAACCTAGGTATTCTTTTCAACAAAGGATACCAAGGGAACAAAACAAATTATATAATAGAAGTAAATTGTAAAAATGTTTCAAATGACATGCTCTATATGAATCAATATGAAAAAAAGTGTTTCATGTCCCTTTAAGTTCCAAAAATGTCTGCTCCCTTATCTAGCTGCAGACAGGGCTACAATGAGAATTTCTGCAAGAAAACAAGTAAGTTCTTTGCTGTTTTTACACAATCTGTTTCTTTTTAGAAGCAATGTTTAATATCCCTTTAAGAATGGGTTTATTTTTCCCACAGAAGAGGTGGTTTATCTGTTTTGTGAGGAACCTCCTCTTTGGGTTGAATTGTAGCTCTCTACCTAAGTTGCAACTCAAGTTTAGAAGATGATGGCAGGGGCATAAATAATTTGGGCTTTAAATTAACCCCTTGAATATCAGAAGAGGGATGCAATCTTACTGTTTTGTCATGCATTGCAGCCCTTTCTAAGAACCAAGAGGTTAAAGGGTATAGTGTATTAGCAGAAATGAGATATGTTAAAATAGTTTTTCATGAAAGAAACATTTTAAAAAAATTTTTAACTAAGAAAGTAAAAGTTAATTTCCCATGAAATACTAAGCAATACATTTGTCTGTCGCTGATATGTCTGTATTAAAGCTGATTTGCTAATAAGGACAAATCCCAGAATTCTGTTGGTATAGAGTAGCAAGGCCCCAGAATATGGTTTTAGTTCAAACATAAACATACATTTAAAAAAAGATGCCACTTGTAATCTGGCCCTGAATGTTTAATGAACCTAGTCCCCTTTTTAGGAATGGACTGCAAAACAGCTAAAGATCATGTAGAACAAATTAGGATCCTGCTCATATCTGGTACAAACAGAAGATGGGTGATTTCTTAAAAGACATGGGCCTATATTTAACAAGGTCTGGCGGACCTGATTCGACAGTGAGGATCAGGTCCGCCAGACCTCGCTGAATACGGAGAGCAATACGCTCTCCGTATTCAGCATTGCACCAGCAGCTCACAAGAGCTGCTGGTGCAACGCCGCACCCTGCTGACTCGCGGCCAATCGGCCGCCAGCAGGGAGCTGTCAATCAACCTGATCGTACTCGATCGGGTTGAATTGCGGCGATGTCTGTCCGCCTGCTCAGAGCAGGCGGACAGTGTTATGGAGCAAAGGTCTTTGGACCGCTGCTTCATAACTGGTGTTTCTGGCGAGTCTGAAGACTCGCCAGAAACACGGGCCCACAAGCTCCCTACGGAGCTTGTTAAATGGGCCCCATGATCAGCACCTAAGGAGAACAAGGGAGCAAACAAATCAGGAACCATATTGTGATCTTGGTCAGTATAAGGAGTGTCAACATACACACAACCATAAGGTAGCAGACACTAACCGTAATGGAGCACAGAATACCAGAAGCATTGTTTATGTATGAGATGCAAATGATTCCATGCATTGGGCTTATAATGCCATTATACCAGGAATCATTCTAAATAAATTATACACCTCCAGAGAGGACAGAAGAAGCAAACAAAACAAAAACAAAACTATCTGTCTCTTAATATATATTTTTTTCCATGTTACATGTTTTATAGAGCTAGTATTGTTAGTTTATTAAACATAAATGATTCAGTAATGTTGTACAAACAACCAGTAGATGGAGCTTTACAGCTCAGTAGTTCCAGGCATTTTAGTGGAAGTTCATTTAGACAGCTGTATATGCAGAAGCTCTACTTAATAAAAAGACTGGTTGAACACAATCTTTTTTTTAAATGTATCATTGGATTAAGAGATGTCCAAACAAGAAACAGCGGTGTGAGTTACGTTGTATTTGAATTGGGAACATGGCTCTCTGCAAATTACTTTATTACTTAAATCTCAAGTACAGCAGACACAGAAACTGCAGTGAATCGTGATGCATAAGGAGATAGCAGTGACGCTTGGTCTTGGATCAGTTTGCAGCACCTATAACTCTCATCACCTGAGCAGTGCTACTTTCACCACCCGCTGGCTTCTGGTACTTACATTCTGCCAATATTCTCCCCATAAGAAGCACCCATGCAGTTGATGGCCAGTGACTTCCTGAGGTTATTACCACTTCTCCAGCTGCTATCTGTCCTGCACAGAAAGACTGATGATACAGGGGAATCTCAACTACTGTACATGAAAAAACACTTCTTACAGAATACATTTAAAGACACCTTTCTGCTCAGTTACCATTTTCTGTAGGTAAAGGCTTTGCTGTCTGTCTGCTAATCAAGTGGAAGCCATGCACGACTTCATATATATTCATATACAGGCAGCTTTCACTGTGGCCTGTAGGTTCATTGTGAGCCCTACTAAAAAAGGGGAAGATGTGGAAAAGGGTCCAGGAATTATAACATTACAGTAAAGAATAGTTTAAAGAATTGGGAAATTGGTCACCAGTAGATTTAAACTTCTATTTTCCGGTCCTTTAAATAATTCATCTTTAGTTCAGTGTACATGGAAACTTTCATCAAGGAATTAAAAAAGGATATGAAGATGAGATTTTATCTTGCCTGTCTCTGTTACATTTCAGGTAGGAAATAGCTTATGAATACGCAGACATCCGTGATATTAGTCTAGAGCCTGATAATTTATGTTAGAGTTTGCTGACAATAACTTAGGGCCATAGCCAGACTTTGAATTGCTCTCTTTAAAATGGTTTCTAATCCTGTTGTTCAATTAAAAGATGTTTCTATTTCCAAGGTGACTGTGCAATTTCATTAAGCAACATTTACATCTGATGAGACTTTACTGCCAGGCTGAAAATAACTTACAATTATCTCCATATATAATAAATGTGCCTTGCATTGCAGAAAGTGGAATATCTCTGTAATTGCAGACGGGACACCACATTTATAATTGAATGAACTTTTGGTTTTATATTTATTCCAGAATACAGTGCTGAACCGAAATGTTAAATATAAGATTGATTTCAAAAGAAGGCAGCGTCTTTTGGTTTGTTACCAGGGCTTAAAGGGATACTAAACTCAAACATTTTCTTTCATGATTCAGATAGAGAATATCATTTTAAACAACGTTACAATTTACTTCTATTATACATTTTGTTTAACTTTTTAGATATCCTTTGTTGAAGGAATAACAATGCACATGGGTGAGCCAATCACACAAGGCATCTATGTGCAGCAACCAATCAGCAGCTACTGAGCCTATCTAGATATTCTTTTCAGCAAAGCATATCTAGAAAATAAAACAAATTAGATAATAGAAGTAAATTAGAAAGTTGTTTAAAATTGCATTTTCTTTCTAAACCATGAAAGAAAAAAATTTGGGTTTCATGTCCCTTTAAATGAACATATATGTGCTGTGCAAAAAGAAAATGATCTACTTTGTTGGAACATTTTATTATTACACTATTGCTCGCATATGTGTCTAAACCCTGCAATTAGCCACCATCAGCAGCAAGCTCTCAGTAGTACATTGCTGTTGAAGGGCTCCATTACATATGCGGCATCACCCGCAAAATGCTGCCGCCGTTTTTTTACGTGGTTTTGGTATCCAATATACAGCGCCGCATATAAATGCGGCACGTATATTTCACCTGTCGTCCGCAATTTTTACTCCCATAAGCTAACATGGGACCGCGTCGCAAATCGGTATCCAATATTCAGCGCAAGGACTTACATGGTGAAAATGGAGAAGTTTTACTCCATTTTTACCTCGCCACACAAAGGCAGCCGCAGCAAGCCTTGCGCTGAGTATGGGAGCACCGTAACTCCCGTAACTGCCTGAAAATATAAACTAACACCTAACGCATTCGCAATACCTATCCACCTGTCAACCGCAATCCCCCACCGCAATAACTAATAAAGTATATTAACCCCTATATCCGCCATCAAACCCACACCGCAAGTAATAATTAAATTTTTAACCCCTATATCTGCCAACCCCAACATCGCAAACTACCTAATGTATTAACCCCTAATCTGCCATTAACCCACATCGCAAAGTCCCTAGTAAAACTATTAACCCCTAGACCACCATTAACCTACAAAGCAAATAAATAATTAAATTACTAAGCCCCCTAACCTAACACCCCCTAAATTAACCCAAATTATCTAAATTAAAAAATACTAAAGTTACTAATTAATAAAATAAAAACCTAACATTACTTTAAAAATAAAAAACTAAGTTTAAATTAAGATAACATTACGGAAAATAAAAAAATCTAATATTACAGAAAATAATAAACAAATTATTAAACATTAAAAAATTAAACCTAATCCCTATGAAAATAAAAAAGCCCCCCAACATAAACCCCCCACTAATCTAATGCTAAACTAGCAATAGCCCTTAAAAGGGCTTTTTGCAGGGCATTGCCCTAAGTTAAACAGCTCTTTTACATTAAAAATAAACAAACTCCCCCCTAACAGTAAAACACCCACCCACCAAACCCCCCCCCAAAAAAAAAAACTAACACTAATAAACCTAATCTACCCATTGCCCTGAATAGGGCATTTGTATGGGCATTGCCCTTTAAAGGGCATTTAGCTCTATTGTTGCCCATCCCTATTCTAAATAAAATAAAACATTTTAAAAATAAAAATAAAACCTAAGTCTAATCCCCAGTTTGGTACTCACAGTTCCTGAAGTCCGGCGGAGAAGGTCCTGTTCCAGGCGGTGAAGTCTTCTTTCAAGCGGCCACCTCTTCTTTCTTCTTCCAGGAACAAGCCGGCATGGAGCGTAGGGCGGAGCTGAAGACCGATGACCGCAGAGCTGAAGACCAGCGACCCTGAAACTGAAGACCGGCAACCCTGGAACTGAAGACCGGCGACCCTGGAACTGAAGACCGGCGACCCTGGGACTGAAGACTGGCGACCGCGGAGCCATGGAGCGTGGAGGATCCTCTTCATATGATCTCCGCCGTACACTGAATAGTGAATTCAAGGTACGCGATTAAAGATGGCGTCCCTTGAATTCCTATTGACTCATTTGATTCTTCAAATTCAAATCAGTCAATAGGATGAAAGCTACTGAAATCCTATTGGCTGTTCAAATCAGCCAATAGGATGAGAGCTACTGAAATTCTATTGTCTATTCAAATAAGTTCCAGGGGCGCCAGTCTTCAGCTCCGCTGTCATCGGTCTTCAGCTCTGCCCTCCGCTCCGTGCCGGCTTGTTCCTGGAAGAAAAAAGAAGAGGTCGCCACTTGGAAGAAGACTTCACCACCTGGAACAGGACCTTCTCCCCTGGACTTCAGGAACCGTGAGTACCAACCTGGGGGTTAGACTTAGGTTTTTTTTTTTTTTTTTTTGGGAGGGGGTTATTTAGATTAGGGAGCAAAAGAGCTAAATGCCCTTTTAAGGGCAATTCCCATACAATGCCCTTTTCAGGGCAATGGGTAGATTAGGTTTATTAGTGTTAGTTTTTTTTATTTTGGGGGGTTTGGTGGGTGGGGGGTTTTACTCTTGGGGGGGGACTTTGTTTATTTATAATGTAAAAGAGCTGTTTAACTTAGGGCAATGCCCTGCAAAAACCGCTTTTAAAGGCTATTGGTAGTTTAGCATTAGATTAGTGGGTGTTTTTATTTTGGGGGGGCTTTTTTATTTTCATAGGGATTAGGTTTAATTTTTTAATGTTTGATAATTTGTTTATTATTTTTTGTAATATTAGATTTTTTTATTTTCTGTAATGTTATCTTAATTTAAACTTAGTTTTTTATTTTAATAGTAAGTAACTTTAGTATTTTTTAATTTAGGTAATTTCGGTTAATTCTGGGGGTGTTAGGTTAGGAGGTGTTAGGTTAGGGGGCTTAGTAATTTAATTATTTATTTGCGTTGTGAGGGATGGCGGTTTAGGGGTTAATAGTTTTAATAGGGACTTTGCGATGTGGGTTAATGGCGGATTAGGGGTTAATATATTAGGTAGCTTGTGATGTTAGGTTGGCAGATATAGGGGTTAATAATTTAGTTATTACTTGCGATGTGGGTTTGATGACAGATTAGGGGTTAATAGTTTAATCAAGCATATTGCGTTGTGGCGGGTTGTCGGTTTAGTGGTTAATACTTTTATTAGTTCCGATGTGGGTTTGATGGGGGATATAGGGGTTTTACATGTCAGGTTTTTTTTTGGGAGGCGAGTTAGACATTTACGGGAGATTTTATATTTATTTTTATTTTTCTTAGGCGCCGGCAGTTTCTAAAGTGACGTAAATCACTGGCAACTCCAGAAATGTGTATTTACGCTCATTTCTGGACATCGCTCATTTATCCGACTTATGGCACTTTATGAACCGCCGGCGGGGTTTATGTAATACCCCAATGTGCAAGGTGAAATTATGGGCGGCGCGGGTTGCAGCGCTTGCGCTGAAGCCTGCGCCATATATGTAATCTCGCCCCTAGAGCTTACCTAGAAATGCTTTTCAACACAGGATACCAAGAGATCAAAGTAAATTTGAAAGTAGAAGTAAAAACTGCAAGCTTTGTCTAAATCCTCAGGGCTTAATTATGACTTTCATGTCTATTTTAATTACAAGAAAGGGAAGAGATGTAGCACTTTTAATACTTCCATTTGCGTGAAAGGATTAAAGTGACATGGGGGGATATTTATCAAAGCGTCAACTGATAATACGCTGGAATCCCGCGTCGTATTTGATGCAAGATTGATCTGCCATAGTTAACAAAATGTCAAGATCATCAAATGTTGAAATGTGTGACGAAATATACGCTCCCGCGATCTCAATCCAATGCAGATCGATGCTTGACTCATTACAGATGTTTTCGAATTTACATTCGACTCTATTTGACCCTTTTCCCAATTTATCAAACATTTATGTTTGAATAATTTTTATTGATTTACAAAAAAAAAAAAGATAGATAACAAACAGTTATAAACATACCTTCCTCCGCAGTGATTGTTATTTTCAAGATCTATGGGGATTAGGCTTACATCGCATTGATTCTATATAATAAATGATTCAGATAATGAGTCTTATAAAGTTCTAACCAAAGTTCCGTGATCCTTTCAATTGTGATGGCATTTTGACCATGCATTTACCTTCATATCAATCAGTGTCTATTAACATATAGCACAGTTCTTTTCTGTCTTGTTCTGATAAAATATCTTGGTATTCTATGTTGAAATGTTCAATGAAGCTAGGATCATCTTCCCAGCCTCTATATAACTCAAATTTAAGGTACATCACATTACTAGGAGGTTATGTTGTAAAGAATAATAAAAAGGGGGGGAATAGAAGGGGTAGGGGAGTGACGACACACCGTATTTTCCTTAATGTTGTATGTATTGTAATCTGTGGAAAATTTGTATCTGTTTAAACCACCAAGGTCTATTTTTTGAACTCGGTTTGTATCTCGTATTTTTTATTTAGTTATCCAATAATACCATATCGCTTGGACTACCTCTTTATTATCTAGAGTGTGTGATGCCAATTCATACATACTGTATGTATATTGGATTTTATTGTAGATCTCTGTCCAGGTTGGGCTACCTGTTTTCCAGTATCTGGCTATGCAAATCCTCGTGATTGTGCATAGTATCCTAATAAATGCATTAATATGTTTGTTGAGTCTGTGTATATGGAAATGTAGGAGAGCTTGCTGGATTGTAAGATCTATATCTTCATTCAAGATTCGGCTAAGGAAAGTAGAAAGTTGCTTCCAAATCCCTGTGACATCCCTACAGTCCCACCACATGTGCCTATATGTACCCACTTCGCCACACCCTCTATAACATAAGGCGCTTCCTTGTTTGTTCATGTGAGCTGTTCTCGTGGGTGTTAAGTACCATCTGTATATTGTTTTAATTACGTTTTCTCTAAGATCTACACTTATCAGCCCTTTTTCTGCATTTTGAAAAATTCCCTCCCAATCTTTAGTTTCTTTACTGATATGCAATTCTATCTCCCAGGCTAACATAGTGGGTTTTTTTTGTGTTAAACTGCGAGGTCTGAATGGCCACATATAGTGTAGAAATTGTGTGTTTACTACGGTCCTCTGATTTGCTGAGGATTTCTAATGGCGTAATGCCACTTTGTCTAGGCTTTTTCAGATATGACCGAACAGCTGAGTTAATCTGTAAGTATATGTACCAATGTAGTTTCAGGGGGCTCAGTTTTGTCTGAAGTTGAATAAATGGGATAACATGTCCGCCCTCCATAAAATCTGCCACTCTATATAATCCCTTATTTTCAAATTTCTGAAGTTGAGCCCAGATGTCACTGGGCAGGATAAGTCTTATCGGGATGTATAAGGAATACTGTGGCAGGAGGTCGTAATTATTTCTTGCTTTTTTCCATATATTAACTGTGAGGTTAGTAGTGTAGGGCCTATGGATCGTTTGAGCGGTCTGCGCTTTCCCAGGTTCCCAAATAATTGTATCAGTCTCGTCCCAACCGCCTAATGTTGCTTCTAGGGTAGGCCAAATTATTTCTTTATTTCTTTTTAGAAGTAAACTATCTTGTGCTAATCTGGCCGCATTATAGTATTCTATTAAATTAGGGGCTCCAATACCTCCCAGTTTTCTTATGTCTATTCAGGATAGATTTTGCTATTCTGTTAGTTTTAATCTCCTCTAATGTATATAAGTATTTCCTTTTGTAGTGCGTCTAGATCAGTTTTACTATTTTGATGGGTAGAGTTCTAAAGAGGTATAAAATTCTCTGGTAGAGGCATTCATCTTAACCGCAGCTACCCTGCCCAGCCATGAAAATTTATAGGATTTCCATTTTAATAAATCTTTTTTAATTTGTTTAAACAATGGCGTATAATTTGCTTTATATAGCTGTGCAGGGCATGCAGTCAGGTGAACTCCCAGGTATTTTAGGGAGTGTTTCATCCATTTAAATTTAAAGTTGGATTCTAATAACGTCTGGATTTGTCGGGGGAGCACAATGGGGAGAGCCTCACATTTCTCTGTGTTTATTTTAAATCCTGAAATATTAGAAAAAATCTTTAATGTTTGATGGAGATTGGGTAGGGATATCAGGGGATTCGTCATAGTTAGTAGGATGTCGTCCGCGAATAAGGCTAATTTATATTCCTTAGTAGCTGTCTTCACCCCAGCTATATCCCTGTTTAACCGAATTTTAGCAGCCAGAGGCTCTATACATAGGTCAAAAAGTAGCGGAGATAGAGGGCACCCCTGTCTGGTCCTGTTGCGGATTGGGAAAGGTTGAGATTTGTATCTCGCTGATGATACTTGAGCTCCTGGTGCAGAATAAATAGCTCTCAAGGCCTTTACTATTGCTCCCTCAAAACCCATCTTATGTAACACTAGAAACATATATTCCCAGTCAATTCTATCGAACGCCTTCTCCGCATCCAACGATAGGAGCAGAGAAGGCGTACTTGTCTCTTTCAGAGTCTGAATTAGATGAGTAACTTTACGTATGTTATCTGGGGCTTCCCTACCTTTAATAAAACCTACCTGGTCTGGATGAACCAGATGCGGTATGATGTGTTTAAGTCGGTTCGCTAATATTTTTGTGAAGATCTTAAGATCTTGGTTAATAAGGGATATTGGGCGGTAGTTTTGGCATTTTTTATGATCCTTTTCCTGGTTTGGGGATTACTACTATTTTCGCAGCCAGGAGCTCAGGTGTGGGATCAGTTCTAATTTAACTAAGTGTGGGATCAGTTCTAATTTAAAAAGCTTATAATATTCGCCCAGGAAAGCCGTCCGGTTCCCGCCGCCTTCCCTGGCTTAAGATCTTTGATAGCCCCTATTACTTCTATATTGGATATGGGAGTATTTAATGCTTCCCTCTGATCTTTGGATATGGTTTGCAGTAGATTATGGCTAAAGAAGGTCGAAGTAAGTGTCTCTGTTTCTGAAGTGTGTATGACTTTCTTCCCATTGTAAAGATCTCCGTAGTATGCCGCAAAAGTATCTACTATCTCTTGTGGGTGTGAAGTTACTGTGTTGTTAGGTGTCTCAATTAAGGGGATAACTGAAGCTCGACAGCGTTCCCTAATTTTGTGCGCCATGTACCTATCCGGTTTGTTTGCGAATATTAAATATTGTGCTTGTTGGTTCTGTATGGCTCTAGTGGCTTGTGAGTGGAGGAGCGCAGCTAATTCTGTTTTTTTCGTGTGAAGAGTCTTTTGGACAGCTACTGTCTTAGTGTATTTATGGTGTCTTTCTAGCTCTTCAATTTCTGTGTGGAGCTGTTTTAACTTTTTTCTATATTTTCTGATCCGTAGTGTTTTTTCCTTGATAAGTATCCCCCTTAGGACCGCTTTATGAGCAGCCCAAGTGATCCCTGGGTTTGTTACCGTGTTCGTGTTTATATTCCAGTATTCAGTTAATAGGCTTAAGTACGTTGTCATGTGTTTGGGGGGTTTCTGATGTATGAACTTATCAAAAGGTCCACGGTTTACTTCTGTTTGGATCACACAGACCGTCCACCTGTTAAAGTGACAATCGAATGGTCAGACCACACACAAGTATGGAGTAAAATTGAGTGAAGAGTGTATCAGGATAGATGTGCCCCTTTTTTTTGAGGTAGCTGTCGAGTGGTAATGAGTGTTGAAGTGTTTAGCCCAGTATTTTGGAATACTATCTTTAAGTAGGTGCGTCTCCTGTAGGAATAGGATATTAGCATGTAAGGAGGTGTTACTGCGTCATCGCTATCCGCCTCTTCACATCTGTGTTCAATCTCCCTTACATTATGGGATAGTATCTTTAACTTAGGGATCATGTTAGGATGTCAAGGTTATTGTGATGCAAGGTGCGGTTTGTTACCTGGAAGCTGTGATCTGGGAATTCTAGAGTCATGCGTTGTAGGATGATCCGAGATTGCGATTGGTGATTTGTGGTGTGTCGTCACTGGGGTTGGGGGGGGGAACTATGAAGAAGAATACAACATTAATAGCATAATAAACAATAATTTAGGGTCCCCAGCAGTAGGACCTCCAGGAGGTATTCTTTGATACATCCTAACAATAAACAAGAAAATATCTTATCTTATGCTACACTGGGGGGGAGCTATATTCCCACAGCATTAGTTAATTTTTGGAAGTAGTATCTTAGCAGGAGTCCTGAAAAAGGGCAACAATCTAGAAAAATGAGTGTCAGGTTGGGAACTAGAGAATCAGGGTTGCAGATGTTCCTAAGGTGGACTGAAATATCTCTGCCTGTTGTTCACGTCTCAACCCGTCTCCATAGCCCTCAGGCTTCCAAAAGAAATGTATTCCATTTATTTGTGACTCTGAGATGGGTATGATTCCATCTATGAAATCTTCCCTCTTGTTTCTTTTATTTTTTTGCCTTTTAGAATTGATAGTCTGCCATTTAGATGGAGTCTGGTTGTCTGTCTGGAGTTCTGTTCTTCTCTGAGGGCCGCTGTTACGTTTGGGGGAAATGGGTGTCTCCAAATCTAGGATCTTGCAGATTTCGGGTATGTCCTCTGGTTCTTTAAGGGTGATTGTTTTAGAATCCTTCATAATATACAAAGCAAATGGGAACCCCCATCTGTAAGGGATCTGATGCTTTCTGAGTAAAGTAGTAAGAGGACGTAGGGCTGCTCTTCTCTGTAGTGTTCTAATACTGAGATCGTTGATAAAACTGTAAAACGTTACCTTGGTATTGAACGTTGTGTTGTTTCTTGCTGCCTGTAGAATTTTTTCTTTATCCGGGAAAAAGGTTAGTTTGATTTAAATGTCTCTTGGGGGTAGATCTGGTTTGGGTTTGGCCTTTAGCGCCCTGTGTGCTCTTTCTATGTGGAAGAGGTAGTCAGCTGGAGAGTTGGTGATATGAGTGAAGAGTTGGTAAGATAGGCTGGAAATTTCCTGTGGGGCTCACCTCTTCTGGGAACGCCTTTGAGACGGATATTGTCTCCTCCTGCTCCTATTTTTCCAGGTCCTCCAACTTATCTTGAAAATTCCTCAAATGTCTGTTGTTTGTGAGGACATAGTTTGGGACATTTCATCCATTTGTTCAACCATGGAGTCCTTTTGATCTTCCAGTGTCTCAATTCTGTTACCCATTTCCTGTAGATCGGATTTTATTTCGGAAAGGCTGTTGGTCACAGATGAGTGTATAAGTAGTGAATTTTTTCCCATAGTTTTTCAAAATTAACTGCAATGTCTTTTTTGGATAGTAGATTTCTAAGGAATCAGCTTTTGTTAGTGGACTTTTCATCCTGTAGTAATTGTTGAGAGTCGGTGGCTGAGTCCCCATCCATTTCCATGTCTAGCGGTTGCTTACCTGTTTGGGGGAGGTTTAAAGAATGTGGGAGACGGTTGAAGGATTTTTTGGATGTTTATCTCCCTTTTGTGGGTCTCCTAGAAGCCATCTTAATATGGGACAAATGCAGTTAGAAGAGGCTGTAGAGTTAAGCAAACAGGACGGCTGTGCAGTTTCCTGAGGTGGTTGTTTCCTCTTATGCAGCGAGCTGTGTATATTAAACTCTTAAGTAAGGGTTTTTATGATTCAGACTTGACTGTAGTTATTTTGATTAGGCAGGTATCTCTTTCAATATAACAAGAGGTATACTTCCTGTTCTTATTTCATAATGAAATTTATTTGATGCGTGAGTTTAATAATATTTAACCTACATAACCCCCAGTAAGAGTCAATATGTGGTTCACATTCTATTCTACATATATTCTTAGGCTGTTATAGCTTGTTACTGCACAGGAATATATAAGCCTATTTTTGTTAGGATGAGCACACAACTTGGGGCACAGATCTGAAGGGGTTAAGTTAGTTATAACCTGGTGTTCAAGGTATCACACTGAGGAATCTGTGTTTATCTTGAGTGTTTATAGGGCTCTCTATTTATATTTATAGGGCAGAGCAGTGGGTGTCACTATAATGACTCTTATTTCAAGAGCTGTTAAAATTCCTCTCCGCTGAATAAGCACTGTGAAGCGATGTTGTTTGGCAATCAGCTAAAACTTTAAATGGGCTGTTTTACTTTCTGTCACCTTTGGAGAGGCTAAAGGTATACCCCACTCTGGTTAAAGCCTCTGGGGTCCCCTTATTCTAGTCGAGTGCTACCTGCATGAGCTGCTGTTGTGCGGTTCCCCTCTCACTGAGTTTTACTGTTTGCGCCGCCTTATGGGTCTTCTCTCCCCCGGCTCTTCCGGGTTCTTTATGTGCGGCCTCAGGAGTAATGGCGCGCTTTCGCGCCTTTTCACTCCGCTGTCACTGTGGAATTTATTATGCCGGGGGTGAGTATCTGTATGTTTCTCTGACTCACCCGGTCTTTCCGATGCAGCCGCTGTCCCTTTCTTCAGTCTAGGCTACTTTTAGGGAGAGATCCGTAGTCTCCGTTTGGGTTGCTATACTCCTGCAGAGCCTGCTGTAGTAATGTCTCTCGTAGCGGAGTTTCGGATGGTAATCACTTTCACTACTACTTGCCACATATCAGATATCATCCAATTAAGCCCAGATATCTTTTAATATCTCAAACTGAACCTTCACAAATTACTATTTTTAATAATAAGTTTATTCAGGAGCTCTAGTACACCACGTCTGCTCCTCATCAAGGCTAGCTCCGCCCCCCTTTATCAAACATTTAACAGGTACACTTGCGTCTATTCCGATGCAGCGTACCTAGTTTTCAAAATCCACCCTTGAGGCGCTGATGCCATAGAAATCAATAGGAGTCTGAAAACACAGGAAAGCTTATGTTTCAATGCTGCAAGAGAATGAATCATATAACATAATAAAAGTAAATTAGAAACTTTATTAAAATTGTATACCCTTTCTAAATCAAAACAATATTATTGCTCCACATTTGGTGCACTAGCAGATATAGGGGATCAGAAATACATTACTACTTATGGATTATGTTACATCTTTGTCTCTCATTACAAAGCAAGGGGACAATATTATTTCTCCAAATTTGGTGCAAAGTTTTGCACTAATAGATATAGAGATACAAATGAAATAAATACACAACATCACATAGCTAACTTCCTTTTATTTATTTTGATAAATCTATTTTGCATCATGTTTAAGGGCATATAATACATGTCCCACTCTCCACTTTGCACCAAATTTTGATGTAACACTTTTTGCACCAATTATGACGCAAACTCCTAAACAACCCCACCACACTATGTGATATTTTCAACAGCTTTTGATTGGAATATGCATAATCACATGATTTATGACATCAGCCAATCTGATTCAAATATACATTTTAAACTATCTCTAACTAATCAAATTGCTCGATACTTGTGTCATTGATCACTCATCAAGAACTTGTAAGTGCCATTTGTTACATTGTGTATTATACTTTGAAAATATGTAGATGTGAAATTAGTATTAAAGATAAACATTGGTGCTGACATTAGGACACATGAGGTAATATTTTAGAAATGATTAAAATTCCAATTGATGTTTGATTCAATATAATCTTAAAAGTGGTAGCTCAAAGGGATAGCCCACCTAACATTAAACTGTCATGAATCAGATACAGCAGACTTTAAAATCACCTCTTTACTATCATGCTATTTTCAGTGTATTTCTTTCTTCTCTTGAATTTATTTTTTCAGTAAGAAATGTCATCTTATATGCCAGCCCATCTTGTAACACCTGTGTAGAGGTTGTTTTAAAAACTAGATTGCAATCAGGAGGGGTACTACAGTTACAGGAGAGAAAACTGTCACAGCTCTTAAAATATCCATGATTGCAAATAAATACCTATGATACCCTGATTAAGTGTTATGTTCACAATTATTCCTGCTCATAATAATAATAAATTTACACTATATACATATAGTGGTATTAAATATTTTTAGGGACATGTAAATAGTTTGCAAAAAGATTTTTAGTATGTGCAAAGATATATGTACAAATACTAACATTAATTAATTATTTTTAAAAAAACCCATGAGATAAAAGCATAAAATGAGTTCTAGAAATACAAATACACATTAATTTTGTGAAAGTTATAATATAACAGATTATTTTGTATAACAAATAAATATAAAAATAACTTTCTATGAGATATTGTTTGTTGAGGTATAAATCTAGCTATTTCATGGACATTAACAGATGAAAAATAAAAGATTAGCTTGAGAGAAATGTGCTTGTTCATGGGCAGTAATTAAATGCTATAAATAAAGTTTGGAAAAAACAGAATAACCGCAACATCGATGACTTGATGCGCATGTTTTTGACTGTTTGTTTATAAATAAGGGCATCGTATGCAGGTCAGCGGCATCGATGTCTGGCGAGTGTATTGACGCCGGCGAATGAACCGAGATTGACACTTTTATAAATATCCCCCATAGTATTAAATTCTTTTTATTCTTTGCTCCATCTTGCTGAATTAATCTTCTTCCTATTTTCAAGCTTGTGCAGGATTGTCTCTTTCAACTAACAGAGTGATATGAGTAAAGGATAAACAGGTATGCAAGAGGCATAATCCACTAACTTCAATTTAAAGGGATATGAAACCCACAATATTTCATAGTTTACTTCTATTATCAAATTTGCTTCTTTTTCTTGGGAACAATTGTTGATGGACCAGCAATGCACTATTGGAGCTTGCTGAACACATCAGGTAAGCCAATGACAAGAGGCATATATATGCAGCCATCAATCAGCAGCTAGGTCCCAGTAGGGCATTTCTGCTTCTGAACCTACCTAAGTATACATTTCAACAAAGGATACAAAGAGATCAAAGTAAATTAGACAATAGAAGAAAACTGAAAAAGTTGTTTAAAATTGCATGCTCTATCTGAATCATAGAAGTTCAATGATGACTTTACTGTCTCTTTAATTAGTCTTTGCTTACCCTGTTTTATGCAAAAATATTTAACATGCTACTCTTTCCCAATTCAAATTCCCATTGGATGATTTGAAATTGGATTTGAAAATCAGCTAATAGAAATGCAAGGCATGAAGAGGATGTTGAACGGAAGATCAGAAGAAGACACTTCGGATAGAAGCTGAAGAGAAAAGAAGAAGCATCTGATGGAAGAGGATAGCCCCCGAGGAGCGCCACCATGGAGAAAGAATGAAGAGGAGCGCCACCATGGGGGAAGAATGAAGCAGAGCCCCACCATGGAGGAAGAGTAAAGAGGAGCGCTGGCTTGGATCAGTAGCTGCCCCCCTAAGGAACCCCAGATTCAAGTTTGGTGAGTACCAAATTTGGGGTTTAGCTACAGGGTTTTTCTTTAGTATAGGATTTTTTTTCCGAGGCAAAAAGCTTAATCTCTTATGCCCTTTTTTGGGTGGCCTTTTAGTTTAAGAATAGGATTTACTGGTTGAGGTTTTTATTTTTTCGTTTTAGAATAGGATTTACTGGTTGAGGTTTTTTATGTTTGGTAATGTATTTTTTGTTTTTGTTAAAAAAAATTCTAGTGTTTTTATTTTGCGTTACTTAGGAGGTCTTAGGTTAGGGGTCTTGGGGGGTTAGTGGTTAGGGGATTAATAGTGTAGGGGGTGTATTGCGGTGGGGGTTATGACAGGGGGGTTAATAGATTAGGGGTTTTATAGTGATGGGGGTGTATGGGCAGATAAGAGGTTAATAGTGTAGCAGGGGTCAGGTTGTGATGGGGTGGGTGCACATTGGTGGTCAATAGTTTAGTGAAACATTATATGTATATATAATGCTTCATATATATACATTTTCTAAGATAATAGTATTGTAATTATATTTTTTTCAAAAAGCTGTTTTATTTTTGCGTTTTTTTTGTAACAAACAATATTTATTTTAAGTTATATATATATTTGTTAGAAAAGTCATAAGCAACAACTGAGTTTTTACATAACTGCGTTTGTTTAACTTTGCAGTGTTAAAAATGATGCAGTTATGTAAAACTATAAATTTCTGGCTACTGTCTTTTATAATATATTTTATTAATGAAAAATAATATAATTGTTTTTTATACTTTGTGGGGTCAGACCCCTTTTTTTGGAATATTATCGCCAGACCGATGGGCTGCGAACTGAACTTGGCCGATATCAAAAAGTAATTTTCATGTGCAGCATTGCTACCACCTATGCCACATCCTGTATAAACACTGTTAAGTGGATGGAGCTGAGAAAAAAAACCAAACAGTTTATCAGAATGCATGAAAATATGTTGCAGCTAGAGTGAATTTTTTGCTTTGTTTTGAAGTCGTCTCTAACATAAAAAAGCACAAATTTACATTAGAAACACTAGAGTTAGTGGAAATTTTTAACAAAGAAATGTAGTTAGAGATATAAAAGTGCAAAAAGAAAACTTTCTAATGTGTTACAGCATTTTGTTATTGCACAATTGCTTGTATATACAGTAACTATGTGCTTATCCTCTGCAAAATAATTAAACACCTAGGGCCAGATTACAAGTGGAGTGCTATATATTCAGGGTGACCATATTGCTGCTTTAAAAAGGGACACATGAAAAATACATATGGCTCAGGGCTGTTTTCAGGGCTGTTTAAATAAATAAATGTTTTGTATAAGACGTGTATTTTTCATATGTGTCCCTTTTTAAAGCGGCAATATGGTCACCCTATATATATTGCTTTCAAAGAAGCGATATTTGTGCTCCACTTTGTAATAACAGCGGACGCTAATGCGCGCTGGTATTACAAGTTGTCAGTAATGCGAACGCAGCATATTTAAATCTATATGTATATGATTATATACGTATATATTTATGTATTAATATGTGTATATACACATATTAACACATAAATATATATGTAAATAATCATATACATATATATTTACAGGGAACACACAGTTCCCATAGACCGTAATGTAAAGATGGCGTCCCTCAATTTCCGATTGGCTGAAAGATTCTATCAGCCAATCGGAATTAAGGTAGGAAATATCTGATTGGCTGATGCTATCAGACAATCAGATTGAAGTTCAATCCGATTGGCTCATTGGATCAGCCAATCATATTTTTCCTACCTTAATTCCGATTGGCTGATAGAATCCTATCAGCCAATCGGAATTTGAGGGACGCCATCTTGGATGACGTCATTTAAAGGACCAGCCATTTGTCGGGTAGTCGTTGTGCAAGAAGGATGTTCTGCGCCGGAGGTCTTTAAGATGGAGACGCTCCTCGTCGGATGGATGAAGATAGAAGATGCCGCTTGGATGAAGATGTCTGCCGGTCCGGATGTCCTCTTCTGCCCGGATAGGATGAAGACTTCTGCCGGTCTGGATGTCCTCTTCTGCCCCATCGGATGAAGACTTCGGCCCGGCTGGGTGAAGACGACTCAAGGTAGGGAGATCTTCAGGGGGGTAGTGTTAGGTTTATTTAAGGTGGGTTTGGGTGGGTTAGAGTAGGGGTATGTGGGTGGTGGGTTTTAATGTTGGGGGGGTTGTATTTTTTTTTACAGGCAAAAGAGCTGATTACTTTGGAGCAATGCCCCGCAAAAAGCCCTTTTAAGGTCTGGTAAAAGAGCTGGTTACTTAGTAATGTAGAATAGGGCAGGGACTTTTATTATTTTGGTGGTTTTTTATTTTATTAGGGGGCTTAGATTGTGTAATTAGTTTAACATTCTTGTAATATTTTTTTATTTTCTGTAAAAAAATTTTTGTGTAATTTAGTTTAGTTTATTTAATTGTATTTATTTGTAGGTATTGGTAGCTAATTTATTTAAATAATTTAATGATAGTGTAGTGTTAGGTTTAATTGTAACTTAGGTTAGGATTTATTTTACAGGTAATTTTGTATTTCTTTTAGCTAGGTAGTTATTAAATAGTTAATAACTATTTAATAACTATTCTAACTAGCTAAAATAAATACAAAGTTGCCTGTAAAATAAATATAAATCCTAAGATAGCTATAATATAATTATTAATTATATTGTAGCTATCTTAGGGTTTATTTTACAGGTAAGTATTTATTTTTAAATAGGAATAATTTATTAAAGTATAGTGTAGTGTTAGGTGTAATTGTAACTTAGGTTAGGATTTATTTCACAGGTACATTTCTCTTTATTTTAGCTAGGTAAGCTATTAAATAGTTAATAACTATTTAATAGTTATTGTACATGGTTAAAATAAATTGAAAGTTACCTGTAAAATAAAAATAAATCCTAAGATAGCTAGAATATAATTATTATTTATATTGTAGCTATATTAGGGTTTATTTTAAAGGTAAGTATTTAGTTTTAAATAGGATTCATTTACTTAATAAGAGTTAATTTATTTAGATTTATTTAATTAATATTTAAGTTAGGGGGGCGTTAGGGTTAGACTTAGGTTTAGGGGTTAATAATTTTATGACAGTGGCGGCAGCGTAGTGGGGGGCAGGATAGGGGTTAATAAATTTATTATAGGTGGCGACGGTGTAGGGGGGCAGATTAGGGGTTAATAAATTTATTATAGGTGGCGACGGTGTAGGGGGGGCAGGATAGGGGTTAATAGGTTTAATATAGGTTGCGGCGGGTTCATGGAGCGGCGGTTTAGGGGTTAAACTATTTATTTAGTTGCGGAGAGGTGCGGGATCAGCAGGATAGGGGTTAATAATTTTATTATAGAGGGCGACGGTATAGGGGGGGCAGGATAGGGGTTACTAGGTATACTGTAGGTGGTAGCGGTGTCCGGGAGCGGCGGTTTAGGGGTTAATACATTTATAAGAGTTGCGGCAGGGTCTAGGAGTGGCGGTTTAGGGGTTAGTAACTTTATTGAGTTGCGGGAGGCTCCGGGGGCGCCGGTATAGGGGGTAGAACAGTGTAGTTAGTGTGAGTGCTTAGTGACAGGCTAGCAATAAAGCTGGGAAAAAGCCGAAGGGCAGCGAGATCGGATGAGTGATAACTGTCACAGTCCGCTGCTCATCGCCCCGCGGCTTTTTGACAGCTTTATTTGATAACTTAGGCGTATTTTTTCAGGTCCGCGGCGGCGAAGGTAGGCGAGCTTAGGCGGGCGTATTGGGCCGGCGAAGCAAGAAAAGTAGACGGCTTGATAACTACCCCCCAGAGGCTCCATTAATGCTGTTAGCAAATATTAAAGAGTTTGATGATTATTTTCCACTGTATACACTGGCATAATGTATATACTGTATACATTGTTTTACTTGTATTCTTTAATAATTTACTTTTAAAATATAGAACCAGAAGGGATCACTCTTGTGGATGACTTTTGTTCACCCCTACGCATTATTTTTTTGCTTGTACATAAAGTATATTGTATAGGTTGACCACTACTGATTTTTTTTACTTGTCCTACAATCCTTTTCTGCATCTCAGAATTAGTATTCTACCTTTGTAAGCCTAGATCCCAATAAACCTGCAGCAACGTATAATCTGACCCTTTGACCTATGTGTCACCATTTACTATTACTTTTTTTTTAAAGGGACAGTACAGTAAAAACTTTGTATCCAACATTTGTGTTGACTTTCTAAAGAATGGCATATCAGCCAAGTCTAAACCTTGCTGAAACAAATTAGCATCCTTTTTACTACAAACTCCTCTCACCATTTGCTTTATTTGGAGGAGCCAATCTGGGCTTTAGTCCACAGACAACAAGGCAAGCTGTGGCTGTAATGTTAGTATAAAATGCATTGTTTTCCAGTTGTTCAGTTTAAGTCAATTGGAGAAGATATGCAGCAGAGTGAGCCTTGAGAAGTCAGCACGGTGCATTTATAGTTCTAAGAATTAGAAAATATTCTATTTTCAGGTCTGAATTACATGAAAAGAGACACAATAAATAATTTAAGTAAATTGCAAAGTTGTTTCATTACCAGGGCAACCCTTCGCATTTGTGGGGCCCATAAATTCGGGCACAATAAGCTTTTGTTTCTAGAATAATAGTATCTTCTGACGCTTTTACTTTTGATGGCAAAGTAGGTCTGCTGTTAATATTATTACATCTATCGTGGGTTACAGTTCCTGATAAAACAGAGCATAATATATACAGTACATATATATATTTATATTTGTATATATATATATATATATATATATATATATATATATATATATATATATATATATATACTGTATATATATATATATATATATATGCATATATATATATATATCCATCACGTATACTGTGTGCACTTTTCCATATATGTAGTGACTTTCCTGAAAATGCCTTGGGCACCTTTAACTGCCAAGATGGTCTTAATATTTGAAAGAATTGAAAGAGTTAAGTATAAATGAACTGTTAATAGTCCGCATATTCACCTAATTTGGGTACCCAGAGAAGCATGATTAATTTAAAAAGTAGGGCAATTAATTAGCAAAACGAGGGATGAAGCTGTTCAACACAGACACCATGGAAATAAACATTGCTTTGAATGAAAACTGTATCCAGCTTAAGATAAGCAATTAATAAACCTAACGATGCATGAAATATAGAGAGAAAAAAGAGAAAGGGAGTTTTTAGGAGTTTAAGAATATACAGTGCAATAATCTTATTTCTTTTCTAAAAATTCAAAGTTCATCAAAATGGCAAGTACTTGACATCCATGTCAGGCAGAATCATAAAAATGCACAGCAATTAATAGCAATTCCCTTTGTTGTCAATACATAATATATACATTCTTGAAAAAAGACTAATGGATCTGACAAAAAATGTGTTGGAATTATGAATTGCATAGAGCAAAAATTCTACTGTCGTCAGCAGTATACTCCTTAAAAACAAAGGTCTAGATTACAAGTAGAAAGCAAAAATATTAGCACTATTTTGCATTAACATTGCTCGAGTGCAATCAATAGCGCATCTTTTTTTGTGCATATATTAGTCCAAAGTGATTTGTTATCACTCAAGCGATAATCTAGTGTGCATTACATTTACATGTCAGATAGCGTGGGTGGGCTAAATCCCTCACATAAGTAACTTCTATGTAAATTAAATGTCTGAAAATGCTTGAACGTTAAGCGAATGGTATGATAAGCCGAGGATGAGCTGAGCCAATGGTCTGCAAAAAGTGGAGTTCTTCTTATAGTTCTACTATACAGAAAAACTATTTATCTCAGGTCTCAAAAAGAGCTACATTTTATAGCGGTATTTAACCATTTGTTGTACGAGCTCAATGAGCTCCCTGCACTGTACATTAAAAGTATAGGATCTACTAAAAAGTTCAGTTGTGTTAAGAAGCTCTGGTTAAAGTATTTAACCAATTACTTGAAATACTAGATTGGGCATTATTCTTTGCTCAAGACAGATTGCAATATAATGCACCCAGAATTATCAATTGAGTTCCAGTTGTAATCTCGCCCCAATATGGGGAAACAAACACATGACACTGTAGGCATCATTGTAATACATTCTTCTTATCCCTCCCATTCTACCTCAAGCTCCTGGCAGAGAATAACCATACAACAGCAAAATATGGAAAAATAATATTTATACAAATAAAATTGTTCCCCTTGCAGGAACCTACAGCATAGTCTGTCCAAAATTGTTTCAAGCACTGACACAAAGAGCCTCAAGTGGAACTTGTAAAAGAGAGAGCGCATTGGTAAATCTTTAAAATATTTAACACACAAAAACAGATCATTCACAGGTTAATTTCAGGAGCTGGAGTTATCCACAGTTTCTGTGCATGGTTGGTTACCTTGATTATGCTCTACTTGAGGTAAATAAACTGTGAATACATCTAAAGTTCCTTTCATACCAGTTATATGGCCAAATGTAACATCCGATCAGAAGAATAGTGTGTGCACACCACATTATGCGAGCTGTAGGCTTACATTTAATCTCAGATCAGATGTATGGTCTCTATAGCCCACATATGCTGAGATACATTATCCAATTAGATCAGAGATACTCAGACTCTGCCCACTCATGCTGATAAATATGTGCAGATTAGACCAGAAAAGAGTTGATGGCCCATGAAGCCCACTCATGGAGAGCATTTTGCCCAATTTAGATGTGAAATCAGTGCATAGTCCTGCAGCCTGATCATGCTGAACCCAATTAGACAGAGATTAATGCCTGTGTTCAGCCCATGCCTGCTAAGATATAAACCCAAATTAAACTAGTGATTAGTGCATGGAGCTTGCAGACCGATTATCTTTAGCAGGACTGTCCTTTGGTAGCAGATTAAGGGCTGGCGGCCCCACTTTGTTGCAGGTAGCTGAAATATGAGCTCCTCTTATGTGCTGTCCCTTTTCAGTTCCAGTTTAGTATGAAATCCACCCTCTTTGGGACGTTTATAACAAGAAAAGCAGGTTTCCCGTACAAGGCTCCCGCTCACAGTGCACGGCTGAGATGGCTACTGGCAGTGAAATAACATCACTAACATAAAGCTAATTTTGTTAAGGCCGCCGCAAGCATTGCGCATGCGTGTAGGAAGCACTATGGCATCCATGCGGAATACTCATGGCTTTTGAATTACCACAATAAAACAATTACTGATGATGATCCTTCAACTTGTAATTATGGATAAATAAATAAAGTGAAAGCATCCCAAAAAGGGAAAGTTCTTCACACAACTCCTCTTCACCAAATATAATGCAAATGGATTATTCATGCTTGAAATATTGTGTTCCCTCTGGACTGATAAAAAAGATTAATTTAAGTTTGTTTTCTGCTTGCACTAGTGTGCAAAGATAAATGGATGACTAAACCTCTAAATTTCCTTGAAATCAAAGTCACTAAAGCCAAATGCTAATAAAAAATAATAATCTTAGGAGTACTCCTTTATGACAAACTTTACATTCTCATGACTGGACAAATGTGTGAGTAACTTTTTTTCATTTGTAAAGGCTATTAACAAATGATGCACTCATCAGTAGCTTCCACTGTAAATAACATGAGTGGCAAATCTACAGTCATGCCAAAGAAAATCATACAAGCTCCGAAGAAACACTGATTCACTGTGACATCTCCTGAAAAGTGGTCAGCAGAGGTAAACAAAAAGAGCCATATTAATTGGAATTTGTACTAGAGTCAGAATATTTCAACATATAATTTAGTCAGCCAGATTCATATTTGTGTTTTATTTTATCCATGACCTCAGAGGCAACCTTTTCAACAGAGAATGTTGAGTTATTCAGCATGAATATTTCCAATATTATGTAATAAAATAAGAGATATGGGAAAATGTGTTTAATAAATAAAGTATGAAGAAGGAGATAAATGGGCATGACTTCAATAAAACAGTAAATCCTAAGAAAAGGGTTAGAAAATAAGCTTTAAATATTTTATCAGTGAGAGAGTGCATGGTGCAAGGCAGGCAGCAGTTAAACTGTTAAACACAGTTGGTACAGCAGCAACAATAATTTATAATGCAGTATTAAAGGGCATGGCAAAGATAGGGATTTCGCTTATTTAAATATCTACAGAAAGATAACGTTTTTTTTAACGCTTTTGAGCTAACGGTTTGAACTGCACTCTAGTCGTACGGCACTTTTTTGTAGCTAGAGCACCGATTTGAGAACAGTTCAAACCATTAGCTCACAAAAAATATAATGTTTGAAGTGAGTAGCCGGAGCGCTGGGTATTAGAATGGTTTGACTAGTTAAAATAGTAAGTTTTGGCTTGGAGATCTAACTAATCAGTGTTTATTGAAAGCCTTATAGGGACAGTTGTCTGGATTTGAAATTGGCAACTGTGTGTTTGGCTTGGAGATCTAGCTGAGCAGTGCTTTTTGAAAGCTTTCAAAGGACAGTTGCTCTGATTTAAAAAATTCAGCTGTGTGTCCTGGGCTTTTCCTACTGAAAATTGTGTTGCTTTAAGAGGCTGTAGTCAGAATGTTAAAGCAATACAATATTTATAAGAACTGTGATAAGCAATCTCTTATCTGGGAGATATATCTAATAAGAAATATTTTTCTGATAGAGGTTTCTTATATAGGCTATGGTGAATGCTTCTTTGTTTTTATGAGAGTAGTTTTTTATGAAAAAGGAATGGGTTTTAAAATGCATTGAAATTAGATGGTTATGTAAATAAATATTTTCTATTTTTTTTCTTTAAAAGAGTACTGAATTCCCTGTTTTTGAGAAATCATATGCATAGGTTTAATTTCTTCTGCTTTTTTTTTATAATTTGATTTTGGAAAAATAGTCTGCATCAACTTATACATTTTACATTTGGTTCACTCATAGGTGTCATATAGTTTTTATTTTTTAGATTAAAAAGCAAGTTACCGTGCATGTTCATTAGAAGTGATTATTTAAAGTCCCTGTTAAATATTGCCTAGATTCCAGACCTGATTTTAAAACATGTAAAGTTTACCATCACTTTAAAGTAAGAGAACAGCTTCTACTGTTGTACCCAGTAGTTTAATGTCCCTTTAAGCCAGGCATCAGAGAAAGGCTAATTCATTGCTTACCATCTCCTACTGGGACCATTTGAACACCCTGTTGGTATTGTATATTTACAACCCTATTCTCCCTCCGCTCGGTAGTGAATGCCTTTGACAAGCTCAACTACCTGATCTATACACTATACTTGCTTGCTCCTCTACTTTAACATACCTAGCAAAATATAAAATCCTGACCGTAACCTACAGAGCATTTTTTTAACCCTTTCAGTGCTAACAACTGCTCTGAGCCGTCGCAGAGTTTCTCACTCAGGTGCTAACGACGGCTCAGAGCCATCGCTAGAACTCTCCCACCTTGAGGGAGATCTGGGGGTTCCCACCCGCTACTACCCCGGTGATCAGGCCTGTATACTGACAGGCATCGCCGGGGCTTCACGTTTTGCGTGGTGATGTCACGAGCAATGACGTGATTACGTCACTGCACAACTTTATTTAAAATAGACAATGACAAGAATAGGGAAAGGGGGCATGCTGCTTAGAAGCCTGTAATTCAGGCATCTAAGCAGCTACACACCCCCAAGACCCACCGTTGGAAAGGTAACCTTTCCAATGGTGTATGTCTTGGGGATCTGTAATTATTTTTTTTTAGAAACGGCTTCTTCCAGAATGAAGGTTCCTTTAAATGACGTCATCCAAGATGGCATCCCTTCAATTCCGATTGGCTGATAGAATTCTATCAGCCAATTGGAATTAAGGTAGAAAAAATCCTATTGGCTGATGCAATCAGTCAATAGGATTGAACTGGCATTCTATTGGCTGATTGGAATCCTATTGGCTGATTGGATTTTTTGTACCTTAATTTCGATTGGCTGATAGAATTCTATCAGCCAATGTAATTTAAAGGAACCTTCATTCTGGAAGAAGCCATCGGAAGAAGAGAATGCTCCACGTCGGATGTCTTGAAGATGGACCCGCTCTGTGCCGGATGGATGAAGATAGAAGATGCCGTCTGGATGAAGACTTCTGCCCATCTGGAGACCACTTCAGCCCAATTGGATTGAAGACCTTCTCCCGGCTTTGTTGAGGACTTCGGCCCGGTTGGGTGAAGATGTCTCCCGGTAAGGTGATCTTCAGGGGTTTAGTGTTAGGTTTTTTTAAGGGGGGATTGGGTGGGTTTTAGAGTAGGGTTGGTTGTGTGGGTGGTGGGTTTTAATGTTGGGGGGGGATTGTAATTTTTTTTTCAGGTAATAGAGCTGATTACTTTGGGGCAATGCCCTGCAAAAGGCCCTTTTAAGGGCTATTTGTAATTTAGTGTAGGGTAGGGCTTTTTTTTATTTTGGGGGGCTTTTTTATTTTGTTAGGGGGATTAGAGTAGGTGTAATTAGTTGAAAAATCTTGTAATTACTTTATTATTTTCTGTAATTTAGTGTTTTGTTTTTTCCGTACTTAGATCATTTTATTTAATTGTAATTAATTGTATTTAATTTAGGTAATTAATTTAATTGTAGGGTAGTGTTAGGTGTAATTGTAACTTAGGTTAGGTTTTATTTTACAGGTAAATTTGTCTTTATTTTAACTAGGTAGTTATTAAATAGTTAATAACTATTTAATAACTATTGTAGCTAGTTAAAATAAATACAAACTTGCCTGTAAAATAAAAATAAACCCTGAGCTACAATGTAATTATTAGTTATATTGTAGCTAGCTTAGGGTTTATTTTACAGGTAAGTATTTAGTTTTAAATAGGAATTATTTAGTTAATTGTAGTAATTGTATTTAGATTTATTTAAATTATATTTGTTAAGGGGGGTTAGGGTTAGACTTAGGTTTAGAGGTTAATAACTTTAATATAGTGGCGGCGACGTTGGGGGCGGCAGATTAGGGGTTAATAAATGTAGGTAGGTGGCGGCGATGTTAGGTACGGCAGATTAGGGGTTAATTATATTTAAATAGTGTTTGCGAGGCGGGAGTGCGGCGGTTTAGGGGTTAATATATTTATTATAGTGGCAGCGATGTCCGGTTCGGCAGATTAGGAATTAAAATATTTATTTTAGTGTTTGCGATGTGGGAGGGCCTCGGTTTAGGGGTTAATAGGTAGTTTATGGGTGTTAGTGTACTTTTTAGCACTTTAGTTAAGAGTTTTATGCTACGGCGTTGTAGTGTAAAACTCTTAACTACTGACTTTTAAATGCGATACGAGTCTTGACAGGAGAGGGTGTACGTAAGTGGATTTGCGGTATTTCCGAGTCTGGCTGAAAAAGTGAGCGTTAGCCTGTACCTGCAAGACTCGGTTCGGAAATTCGTAATTCGGGTGGGATGTGCTGTGTATTAGACTAGTATTATGCACTGTATATTAGGTGTAACCCATAGCAGAGTTATATAACCTAATATACTGTACAATACTAGTGTAATCCATGGCCATCCGAATCTACCGAATAAATCTGAATAAATCCAAACTAATTTGGATTTATTCGGTAAATTCTGCACTATTTTAATTCGGAAATCCGAATCGATCCAAATCCCGAATTTTACGAATTCGGCCGAATTTCCGAATCAATCCGAAACAAATTTCACATGTCTAGTAAATAGATTTAAATATATCATTGGAATAATTAGAAAACAGTGTCCTCCTCCACCAGTAAAATTCTACAGCTCTTAAATGCAGCTTTGTGCCAATATTTTTATTTATGGCCTAGAACTGCCACTGTTGCCCTCTGTGCCGAGCTTACACCTCTCCTCTTTCAGAGTCACCTCCTCTATGGTGCACCTACTCTTTGGAATGTTCTCACTCTTGCAGCCAACACCTTTGTATCTTTAAATGCTCTATGCATCTAACATTACATGAAGCTTATCACTCTCCCTCTAAAATCTTCCATAAAGTCCACCAAGAAGACCAGCTATTGTACCAATTTGTTAATTTCCTTACTCTATAATAATCTAACAACCTATGCCTTGCCATTAGATTATTAAATCAAGCAATAGCTTCCTACCCTGTGCTACTAAATTTCCTATTTCACCTAGATCACTGGTTTTCAAAACCTGTCTTCAGGCCTCACCTAAACAGGCCACTATTTAGTGGATCTTCTGAAACTGGAGCACAGCTGATTAACCAAAACGGTAATTTTTACCTGCCTCTCAACCAAGGTAATCCTGAAAACCTGGCCTGTTGGGGAGCAAGAGGACAGGTTTAAAAAGTAGTGACCAAGGATTGTAAGCCCCTGCCTGATCAGAACCTGAACACCTAGTGTGTTAGTATTTTAACATTTTTTATTTTCGTTGTGACTGTTATATGCATATATGTGTGTACACGTGTATTTTAATATTTATCGGCTAGATTACAAGTTATTTCCACCGCTCACCTCCCTATAGCCGCTGCTGTTACAGGTTTGCAGGCAATATGGCAGTTTTAAGCTCCTATTGAGCTTCATACTGCACCCCAATTACCAGCGCGTGCTTTGAGCTGGTTTATGTGCTTATGCACGATTTCCCCATAGACATCAAAACACCTGCAATAAATGAGCGTTTAAAGCTCCGTAAACGCAAGCCCCATTGATTCCTATGGGGGGAAAGAAAAGTATGTTTACACCCTAACACCCTAACATAAATCCCGAGTCTAAACACCCCTAATCGGGCCCGGCCCCGACATCACCGACACCTACATTATACTTATTAAACCCTAATCTGCCACCCCCGGCATCGCCGACACCTACATTATACTTATTAACCCCTAATCTGCTGCCCCGACCACCCCCGACCACCTGTCTAACACTAACACTAACATTACTACTACAATTAAATCAATTACATTACTTAAATACAATTAACTAAATTAGAAAAAATAATAAACACTAAATTACACAAAATAAAAAAAGAAATGATCAAATATTTAAACAAATTACACTGAATCTAATAGCCCTGTCAAAATAAAAAGCCCCCCAAAATAAAAAAAAACCCTAGCCCTAAACTAAACTGCTAAATAGCCCTTAAAAAGTGCCTTTTGCGGGGCATTGCCCCAAAGAAATCAGCTCTTTCTACCTGTAAAAAAAAGATACAAACAACCCCCCCAAAAGTTAAACCAAACCCCCACAAATAAAATCCTATCTAAAAAACCTAAGCTCCCCATTGCCCTGAAAAGGACTTTGGATGGGCATTGCCCTTAAAAGGGCATTTAGCTCTTTTCCATTGCCCAAAGTCCCTAATCTAAAAGTAAAACCCACCCAATAAACACCTAACACTAACCCCCGACGATCCACTTACATTTTTTGAAGACCGGACATCCACCCTCATCAAGCCGGGAGAAAACTTCATTCAAGCGGGCGGGAGTCCTCAACAAAGCCTGGAGAAGTCTTCATCAAGTGACAAGAAGTGGTCCACCCAGGCGGGCAGAAGTCTTCATCCAGACGCATCTTCTTTCTTCATCCTTCTGACGTGGAGCGACTCCATCTTCAAGGACCATCCAGCGTGGAGCATCTTCTTCTTTCAACGGCTACTGAAGAATGAAGGTTCCTTTAAGAGACGTCATCCAAGATGGCGTCCCTTGAATTCCGATTGGCTGATAGAATTCTATCTGCCAATCGGAATTAAAGTTAAAAAAATCCTATTGGCTGATGCAATCAGCCAATAGGATTGAGCTTCAATCTTATTGGGCTGATCCAATCAGCCAATAGGATTAAGCTTGCATTCTATTGGCTGTTCCAATCAGCCAATAGAATGCAAGCTAAATCCTATTGGCTGATTGGATCAGCCAATAGGATTGAAGCTCTTTCCTATTGGCTGATTGCATCAGCCAATAGGATTTTTTCACCTTTAATTCCGATTGGCTGATAGAATTCTATCAGCCAATTAGAATTCAAGGGACACCACCTTGGATGACGTCCCTTAAAGGAACCTTCATTCTTCAGTAGCCGTCGAAAGAAGAGGATGCTCCACGCTGGATGTCTTAAAGATGGACCCGCTCTGCGATGTAAGGATGAAGATAGAAGATGCCATCTGTATGAAGACTTCTGCCTGTCTGGAGGACGACTTCTTGCCACTTGGATGAAGACTTCTCCCGACTTCGTTGAGGACTTCTGCCTGCTTGGATGAAGACCTCCCAGCTTCGTTGAGGAGGAATGTCCAGTCTTATAAAACTGTAAGTGGATCTTCGGGGGTTAGTGTTAGGTTTTTTAAGGGTTTATTGAGTGGGTTTTATTTTTAGCTTAGGGTTTGGGCTGAAAAAGAGCTAAATGCCCTTTTAAGGGCAATACCCGTCCAAATGCCCTTTTCAGGGCAATGGGGAGCTTAGGTTTTTTTTATATAGGATTTTATTTGGGGGGTTTGGTTGTATGGGTGGTGGGTTTACTGCCAGATGTATTCCTATGCTGGTTTGAGCAACAACACAACAAGTAAGCAAGTCTTTTGGGGGATTTGAAAAAGACACTATTTGAGCAGAGAAATATATCACGTCACAAGGCTTTGAGAACAAGTGTCGATAGTCTCCAAAGAAATAGGTGCAGTTGACAGAGGGGTACCTATTCAGCAACGAGGTATCCTCCTGCACCGGGACTTACGCTTGACTTAAACCCATTCCTGTATTTCTAAGCGCTTTATACTCTGCTAACCTGACTGACTTGGCTTATGCATCATCTCCTGTTGACTAAACTAACAAGTTGTTCTAAAAAATCTGCTCTAAACATCTTGCCTAAACATCTTGTTCTCCCTAAAGAACTCTTTAAATCCACCTAACACAGTCTGCCACTTGTCTGTATACTAACAGTTTGCAACTAACCAGTGGACGAAGAGAGGTCTTACAATAACACATGAAGATAATGACATGACTGTTTCTTTAAAGCACTTAACAAATTGAAACCTATTTGTTACTATTGGTTCTGTGACGATTTATCTACAGAAGCTCTTTCAATTATATGTTATTGGTGCGTGGCCACGCAATTAGCTCTCTTTGAATGTTTTTTGCATGTCATGATTTCTTTTTTGTTTGCTTATGAACTAACTTGGTATTGAAGGGTTGCATATGGATGTTGTCTAGTCCGTCCATTTAGCACGTTTAGTTCAGTTTATCACTAAAACCTTCTTAGGTCTGAACTTTTGACCGGAATACAACATATCCTTCTCCACGTCTCCCCCCCTTCTTTCTTCCCCTAGTCTTGGTCCTGGATTTGAATAACTGTATATTATCTGCATTTTTATCTACCAGCTAGGTTTGTAAAAAGGGCCGGTCCTTTTTTGTAAACTAACGCCTAGATTTAGAGTTCTGTGTTAGCCGTCAAAAGCAGCGTTAAGGGGTCCTAACACTGCTTTTGGCCGCCCGCTGATATTTAAAGTCAGGCAGGAAAGGGTCTAACGCTCACTTTCAAGCCGCAACTTTTCCATACCGCAGATCCCCTTACGCCTATTACGTATCCTATCTCTTCAATGGGATCTTCCTAAGGCTGGTATTTGAGTCTTGGCTGAAGTGAGCCGGCTAGTGCCTCCACCGACAAGACTCCTAACGCCCATGGAAAGGCTGTAGTTAAGAGCCTTTATTAGGCTAACGCCGGTATATAAAGCTCTAACTACAGTGCTCTAAAGTACACTAACACCCATAAACTACCTATGTACCCGTAAACCGAGGTCCCCCCACATCGCCGCCACTATAATAATTTTTTTTAACCCCTAATCTGCCGACCGCACATCGCCGCCACCTACATTATCCTTATGAACCCCTAATCTGCTGCCCCTAACATTGCCGACCCCTACATAATATTTATAACCCCTAATCTGCCCCCCCAATGTCGCCGCCACCTAACCTTCAAGTATTAACCCCTTATCTGCCCCCCCCAACGTCGCCGCCACCTAACTTCAAGTATTTTTTTTTTTTTTTTGTAATTTTAATTTTTATTCAAACATTGGAGAATGTACAACAGAAGAGATTACATAGTCAATAGTCAATTTTGTTACATGTTACAGTTTACATTCCGTAGTCTCACCTTAAATTATAAAATCATTCCATTTCGTTTTATTTTCTAATCATAAGCTTCCTTTGTCGACATATAAAGAAAAAAAACACTTTACATTACTTCCATGTCTATATATGTATAAATAATTAGGGAAAGAAAAGAGAAAAAAAAAAAAGAAGGTTTTCCATTAGCAGGCTTCTCTATATGTCTAAAATAATTCTTCTACAACTCCAATATTTTATTTTCTAAGCTAATCTAAGCAGGATTAGGGTTGTTGCCCTATCCTTAAACAATAAGTCCATACACATACTTAAAGATTCGGATCATCCTAGTGATTGACATAATGCTAACAAGGGAGTACCAGAATCGGCACTTGAAAGTGGCCACAGAAAAAGGAAAAAAAAAAAAAAAAAAAAAAAAAAAAAAAAAGAATAAAGAAAGACAGTACAGAAGACTCATTTCCTCACCTCTCTCTACCCCTCTCCCCCCTCTCGTTTATATCTGGCTCCTCTGCAAAATATAGTCCACGTATTTACATGTAAGAAAGGGATCTAAGAATTTAGCTTGTGTATTTGTATCATAGGTTTTTATAAAACTATACCATTTGATACAGTATTTCTTGATACATGACTCAGAGCCAGCAGAACAATCAAATTGTTCCATTATAGCTTGTTTCATCATCAGATATGTTAAATTGTGTATTGAAGGGGCTTTTTTATCTTTCCATCCTTTAAGTATCAGATATCTACCACCTAATATAATACAATTAATAAAGCGCGCATTTTTTTGGCTTCTATTGTCATAGTCAACCAAAAAAAATATATGTCTTTTTTCCCAATTTGACAGTAACTTTTAGTATTTTGCTTAGCCAATAGCTTGTCTTGGCCCAGAATTGGGTATATTTTGGGACCAATCCAAAACATATGCATTAAATCGGCATTACATACTGCGCATCTGGATCATACATATTTCGGTATTATGAACCATTTACTTAAAGTAGCCGGTGTGATATAGCTTCTATTAATCAGTTTAAAGTGGCTTTCTCTCCAACTCGCTGCCAAGGTAGCATTTTCTGCTTTCTGTATACTTCTACTAATATCTTCTATTTGTATATCTTGAAACTCTGATGACCAGATATGGGCCAATCGCCTGCGGTTCTCCTCACCTGTCTGTTCCAGTATCACTTTGAGCCAATATTTTGAGGAGGTGGATACCAGCGTTGATATAAGATTATTCCAGAGTGAATTTTAGGGTTACCCAACTCTGATTTGGTCTCTAATTATTGAGTTATACCAATAACGTATTTGCAAATAAGCATAGAAGTCCGGTTAGATAGATCATATTGCTGCCCTAAGCTCTGAAAACGTTTGTATATTAGGGCCAGCAGATTCTTTAAATTGGTAAATATACTTTAAGCCCCTATTGGCCCAATTTTTAAACAACTTATTATTAATTCCGGCACACCAAAATACGGATTCCCTACTATTGGTAGGTAATTGGAGACCGTATACGTCAGTTTTAAGGCCAGCCACATATACCGTGCCAGGCTTTAAGAATACTACATATAGTCATATATTTTTTTGCCTTGGCTGGCAAATTTCTTACATGGCAATGTAATAAATGCTTGTAAATTATATGGGGCTACTATATGTTCCTCCGCCTCCCCCAAAGAAGCGATGTAGCTGCCATGGGGTGAGCCAGTCTAAGAGCTACTTTCCCTAGACAAATACTATTATATACTCTTAAGTGAAGGGAGTGATAGACCCCCCCATATTTTTAGCCTTGCATTAGTGTATTCAGTGCAATTTTATTGCGTCCCTTGCCCCATAAAAAAAGTCTAAAATTTTTGTATACGTTTTCAATATCCTTTTTGGGGCATCAGAGCTGGTATATTATGCATAAGATATAGAAACTTAGGTATCAATATCATTTTAATTAAGTTTACTTTGGCAGTGAGTGAGAGTGGTAGTTTAGCCCAACTTTCCAGATCTCGCTTGATTTTATTAGTTAGTGGCGTATAGTTTATTTTATACCATAGTTCGGGATCGCTACATATATTTATACCCAGATATGTAAATTGTGTATTAACTTCTATGAATGGGGTTTGCATAGTTCGCTTCACACTTTGCAATATCCAGAAAAGCTCTGATTTTGCTATATTAATCCGATATCCGGAGAACGAAACCGATTGATGTATAATCTCTATACTTTATCCATTTCTAAGTTAACATCTTTAATATATAGAAGTAGTCATCCCGCATAAAGTGACAATATGAATTTCTGCTTTCCCAATGATATTCCTTCTAAGCGCTCTCTAAGCTTAATTGCTAATGGCTCGATTGCCAAGTTAAACAGTAATGGGGATATTGGGCATCCTTGTCTTGTCCCTTTTGCTAGATCAAAGTTATTCGTTCTGTTACCGTTAATTATTAGGGCCGATGATGCTTTAGAATATATCGATTTAATACATTCAACAAATTGATACTTAAACCCAAACCGTCCCAGCGTGCCAAACAAGTGATCCCAGATTATTGAATCAAATGCTTTTTGTGCATCAATTGATAATATAGCAGAGTTCCGTAATGTCCTATATTCCTTACTATTTTTTGGTAGATTTGTACAAAAGTCTAATAATAGGAAAATTTTACGTAAATTGGCTGACGGGTTACGATTAGGCATAAATCCCGTTTGATCTATATTTACCAGAGGAGAGATAACCTTTTTCAATCTTTTAGCCAGAATACTAGTGAATATTTTATAATCGGCGTTCAATAGGGAGATAGGTCTATACGAGTCTATGAGTTCAGGATCTTTGCCTTTCTTATGTATCATTGTGATTAAAGATTCTGAGAAAGATCTCGAAGGAACCCTCTCCCTTGATAAGATAGGAATTGAAGAGATTCATCAAACTGGGAGCAATTTGAGCTTTCAATATTTTATAAAATTCCCCCAGGTAATAGGTCCGGCCCCTGCGCCCTTATTCATTTTTATATTATCACTCGCCTCCATTACTTCTGTAAGAGATATTGGTTATTTAAAGTTCTCTAAATTTTCTACACTAGTTGTGGTAGGCGAATATCCTGCCAAAAATTATCCTTGTTTGACACATTTATTTCTGGTTAGAGTATAATTTTTTAAAGAATTTAAAAAATTCCTCCTGTTATCTTGGCCGGATCTGTTATATATTTTATCATTAATTTTAATCCTCTTGATGACATTTTTTGTGCTCTGTATATTAACACAGTTAGCCAAGAGTTTTCCAATTTTATCCCCAAAGCGATAGAATTTCGCTCTGAGTCTAAGATCCTTAATATATTTTTTTGTTCTGTTATTATTGCCCATTCCGCTCTTGCTTTTATATATCTGTCCCAATTTTCTTTTGTAGGCGAGCCAATATAGGCGTTATATCTATTTTTTAAATAACTTGAGCACTGCTTTATTTCTTTCCGATTTGCATCTTTCCTAGCATTAATAGCGTATTTTCTGATTTCCCCCTTAGGACAGCTTTTAGCTGTTTCCCAAAAGGTTTCCTCTTGTAATTATCTGCTGGATTATTTAGTTTATATACATGCCATTGCTGCATTATCCAATTCTTAAATTTAACCATTGGATGTAAGATATATGGAAACTTGTAGCTTCTGGCTGTATCGTATATCCGTTCCCCCCAAAGCATCTTAAGCGAGATTATAGCGTGGTCTGAGATTGTAAGTCTCAATCTCTAATTCTGGTTTTAAGCCTAATACAGCTGTTGATACTAAGAAAAAGTCAATTCTAGACAGTGATTTATACTTTTTAGCTTGACTTGTATATGCTCGTGTGGTGGGATTATACAGACGCCACGCATCAGTTTTAAATTAAGATCTTTACAGAATTTCTTAACGCACTTTATTTGACGTTCTATTTTCCATCTCCTTATTTGCGGTTTTCAATCTATCTAAGTTATTATATGTATGTTAAAGTCACCTGCTATTATCATAGTGAAGTCTAGAAATTGATATAACTTATTTCTTAAATCTAACCAAAATATTTGATCATTTTTATTTGGGCCATATACATTACAGATTACAAATATTCTAATCCTTAACTCGAATTTTAATTATTATATATCTTTCTTTAATATCGACCTCTTTTATAGAATTTGATATTCCAAATTTTGATGCAATAGAATTGCCACTCCCCTTTTCTAGATGTACAAATGGTATGGCTATTACTTCTTGGACCCAGTTTACCTTTAATTTATCACTTTCAGCTTTTGGAGAGGTGCGTCTCTTGGATTAGCGCTATATCCGCTTTACTTTTTTTAATATCAGCAAGTAAACGCTTCCTCTTTATTGGGATGGTTATTCCGCCCACATTCCATGATATTATTTTAGTATTAGCCATACCTAAAGCTTAATTCTATATCCCTGAACAAGAGTGGGAGAGATGAGGAGGAGGGTGGGGGGCAAAAGAGAGAGGGAGAAAAAAAAAAAAAAAAAAAAAAAAAAAAAGGGAGAAACAAAGTAAATAACCAGACTAAAATTTTATATAAAACCATTTTCAGTGGCTCCCGCCGCATTCTTTTTTAAAAATTCTGATACCTCCTGACTGGATCTGAGAAAGCTAATTTTATCTTCTGCAATGATCTAACTTCAAGTATAACCCCTAATCTGCTGACCGGAACCTCGCCGCTACTATAATAAATGTATTAAACCCCTAAAGCTAAGTCTAACCCTAACCCTAACAGCCCCCCTAAATTAAATATAATTTTAATCTAACAGAATTAAATTAACTCTTATTAATTAAAGTCTTCCTATTTAAAACGTAAATACTTACCTGTAAAATAAACCCTAATATAGCTTCAATATAATGAGTAATTATATTGTAGCTATTTTAGGATTTATATTTATTTTACAGGCAACTTTGTATTTATTTTAACTAGGTACAATAGCTATTAAATAGTTATTAACTATTTAATAGCTACCTAGTTAAAATAATTACAAAATTACCTGTCAAATAAATCCTAACCTAAGTTACAATTAAACTAACACTACACTATCATTAATTAATTAAATAAATTAACCAGCAATAACAACAATTAAATTACAATTAAATAAACTAAACTAAATTACAAACCCCCCCCCCCTTCAAAATTACAGAAAATAAAAAAGATTACAAGAATGTTAAACTAATTACACCTAATCTAAGCCCCCCTAATAAAATAAAATAAAAAAAATAAAAATAATAAAAGTCCCTACCCTATTCTACATTACAAAGTAATCAGCTCTTTACCAGCCCTTAAAAGGGCTTTTTGTGGGGTATGCTCCAAGTAATCAGCTATTTTGCCCTGTAAAAAAAAAATACAACCCCCCAACAATAAAACCCACCACCCACATACCGCTACTCTACACCCACCAAACCCCCTTAAATAAACCTAACACTTCCCCCCTGAAGATCTCCCTACCTTGAGTCGTCTTCACCCAGCCGGCTGAAGTCTTCATTCGATGGGGCAGAAGAGGACATACAGACCGGCAGAAGTCTTCATCCTATCCAGGCAGAAGAGGACATCCGGACCGCAGACATCTTCATCCAAGCGGCATCTTCTATCTTCATCCATCCGACGAGGAGCGGCTCCATCTTCAAGACTCTGGCACTGAACCATACTTCTTCACCGACGACTACCCGACGAATGAAGGTTCCTTTAAGTGACGTCATCCAAGATGCGTCCCTTGAATTCCGATTGGCTAATCGGATTCTATCAGCCAATCGGAATTACGGTAGGAAAAATCAGATTGGTTGATTAATCAGCCCAATCGGATTGAAGTTCAATCCGATTGGCTGATTGGATGAGCCAATAGAATGCGAGGTCAATTCTATTGGCTCATCCAATCAGCCAATCGGATTGAACTTGAATCTGATTGGCTGATTGAATCAGCCAATCAGATTTTTCCTACCTTAATTCGATTGGCTGATAGATTCCTATCAGCCAATCGGAATACGAGGGGACGCCATCTTGGAAGACGTCACTTAAAGGAACCTTCATTCGTCGGGTTAGGGTTAGACTTAGCTTTAGGGGTTAATACATTTATTATAGTAAGCGGCGAGGTGCCGGTCGACAGCTATTAGGGGTTAATACTTGAAGTTAGGTGGCAGCGACATGGGGGGGGGGGGCAGATTAGGGGTTAATACTATTTATTCTAGTGTTTGCAAGGCAGGAGTGCAGCGGTTTAGGGGTTAATACATTTATTATAGTGGCGGCGAGGTCCGGTCGGCAGATTAGGGGTTAATAAGTGTAGGTAAGGTAGCGTCGATGTTGGGGGGGGGGCAGATTAGGGGTTAATAAATATAATATAGGGGTCGGCGGTGTTAGGGGCAACAGATTAGGGTTTAATAGGGATAATGTAGGAGCGGCAGATTAGGGGTTAATTGAGTAATGAAGGTGTCAGCGATAGCGGAGGCGGCAGATTAGGGGTTAATAAGTGTAAGGTTAGGGTTGTTTAGACTCAGGGTTCATGTTAGGGTGTTAGGTGCAGACTTAGAGAGTGTTTCCCCATAGGAAACAATGGGGCTGCGTTGGGAGCTTAACGCTGCTTTTTTGCAGGTGTTTTTTTTTCAGCCCAAACTGCCCCATTGTTTCCTATGGGGGAATCGTGCACGAGGCTCGTTTTGCCAGCTTATTGCATACCGTATGCAACGTTGGTATTGAGGGTTGAAGTGGCGGTAAATTCGGCTCAACTCACCCTGTTTGGAGCCTAACGCAGCCCCTCAGACAGCTCTCAATACCAGCGTTGTTTGGAAGCAGCGGTAGGAAAAAAAGCTGCGTTAGCTACGTGGGTCTTTACCGACAAAACTCTAAATCTAGGCCTAAGACTTTTGTTCTGGTTTTTTAAATAATTTTTTATAATTAAGTTTTGACTACATTCTATGTTGTCTTTTGATACTTTCTGGTTCTGTGCTTCAGGCCAGCAGTTTGCACTAATAAAATCTGATTTTTTTTTGTATCCTATCGAGTGTTTTTGTAAAAAGAGTGCTGAATTCCCAGTCTTTTATAAGCGTTACTATTTTTTGACGCTTCATCTTTCTAGTACAATTGTGTATATCATTATTTAATGGGTCTGCACCAATGCTCCTATATGGAGGTCCCAATATTCTAATTTTGTTATAGGTTGGGCCTATATGATGGTACTTAATGTGTACGCTTCATAACACTCGTAAGTACTATTTTGCAGAACTTTTCCATTCACAAAAACCTTGTTCTTTAATATACAGCATACAGACTGACAGAGCGGAACGGGTCTTCTTGCTATCTTGACGTCACATCAGCTGCGTGATCACGTGACGACGTGCAACTGAAGACAGACTTACACAGCAGATGGGTGGCAGGCAGGGCAGAGGGGAGAGGGTCCGACTGCAACTCCGGCTCCGCACACTGTCAGGATCAGATAGATCCGATCAGCTGAGCAGAGCCTGAGTGGACACAGGCTGCAGGCGGCTGGGGCTGGGCTTGGGTAAAGTTACTAAAACAGCATCATAGTGAATAAAATCTAAAGAAAACTACCTAAGGCTATGTCCGTTTTAAAAAAAAAATAAAATAACGTGCAGTTGCTTGAAATACCGGACAGTCCGGTCTAATAACGGACACCTGGCAAACCTAATTGTGATGCATTGCAGAATCAAATCGAATCGTTGACAGGATAATCATAATCGAATTGTGAGCTCTTTTTCAATTGCCCAAACCCCCTAATCTAAAAATAAAACTACCTAATAAACCCTTTAAAATAAAACCCACCCAATAAACCCTTAAAAAAGCCTATAACACTAACCCCCCCGAACCACTTACAGGTTTGAAGATCCGATATCCATCCTCAACAAAGCGGCAGAAGTCCTTATCAAAGCCCACAGAAGTCTTCATCCAAGCGGCCGAAGTCTTCATCCAAACCCGCAGAAGTCTTCATCCAGACAGCATCTTCTATCTTCATCCATCCGGCAAGGAGCGGCTCCATCTTCAAGACATCCGGCGGGGAGCATCCTCTTCAATCGACGTCTTTGTGCTGAATGAAGGTTCCTTTAAATGACGTTATCCAAGATGGCATCCCTTGAATTCCAATTGGCTGATAGAATTCTATTAGCCAATCGGAATTAAATGTGAAAAAATCCTATTGGCTGATGGGGGGGTGTTTGTATTTTTTTTTACAGGTAAAAGAGCTGATTTCTTTGGGGCAATGCCCCGCAAAAGGCCCCTTTTAAGGGCTATTGGTAGTTTAGTTTAGGTTAGGGGTTTTTTTTTATTTTGGGGGGGGGCTTTTTTATTTTGATAGGGCTATTAGATTCGGTGTAATTAGTTTAAATATCTAATAATTTCTTTTTTTATTTTGTGTAATTTAGTGTTTATTTTTTTTGTAATTTAGGTAATTGTATTTAATTTAGGTAATTTATTTAATTGTAGTGTAAGGTTAGGTTTTATTGTAAGGCAGGTTAGGTTTTATTTTACAGGCACATTTGTATTTACTTTATCTAGGTAGTTAGTAAATAATTAATAACTATTTAGTAACTATTCTACCTAGTTAAAATAAATACAAACATGCCTGTAAAATAAAAATAAAACCTAAGATAGATACAATGTATTTATGAGTTATATTGTAGATAGCTTAGGGTTTATTTCACAGGTAAGTATTTAGTTTTAAATAAGAATTATTTAGTTATTAATAATAGGTTTTATTTAGATTTATTTTAATTATATTTAAGTTAGGGGGTGTTAGGGTTAGACTTAGGTTTAGTGGTTAATAAATTTAGTATAGTGGCGGCGATGTCGGGGGTGGCAGATTAAGGGTTAATAATAGTTAACTAGTGTTTGCGAGGCGGAGTGCAGCGGTTTAGGGGTTACTATGTTTATTCTAATGGCGGCGATGTCGGGAGCGGCAGATTAGGGGTTAATAATTTTATTTTAGTGTTTGCGATGCGGGAGGGCCTTGGTTTAGGGGTTAATAGGTAGTTTATGGGTGTTAGTGTACTTTTTAGCAGTTTAGTTATGAGTTTTATGTTACGGCGTTGTAGCAGTGAATTTCAGTTTACGGTATTGATCTTGGCGGTATAGGGTGTACTGCTCACTTTTTGGCCTCCCAGGCAGACTCGTAATACCGGCGCTGTGGAAGTCCCATTGAAAAAAGACTTTACGCAAATTGCAGTTAATATGCGTTAAGGCCAAAAAAGTGTGCGGTGCCCCTAAACCTGCAAGACTCGCAATACCAGCGGTAGTGAAAAAGCAGCGTTATGAGGCTTAATGCTGCTTTTTCACTCATACCGCAAAACTCGTAATCTAGCAGTAAGTTAGCATTATTGGCAATGGCCTCCTTAGACAGCTCCAACAGCTTTGTAACAGGGCTCAATGTGTCTAAAACCTTATCTTATCAAGATTTAAAAAACCTGTCAGGGCCCTTACGAACATTAAAATGACGAAATCCGATTCATTTTAATAAAGTTGCATCAATATCAGGGGTTAATGTGTTTTGTTAGGTAACTCAGGATGGGGATGCTTTTTTAGACAGTGGTTTTCTGATATAATCATTCAATGTATTTGGCTTCCCATGTAGTAGGCATCTACTGCATGGAGCAAGGGTGTAAAATATCAATAGGATCCAAAAACAATTCTTCTTGACTATCAATCAATTTGTGTTGTTTGTTACTAACAGACTTTCTGCGTTTTTTTAGCTTTAGAGCTTTAGGAGCAGAGTCTGAAGAAGAGCTGTTATATAATTCAGGAGAATATAAAGGGGCATATTTAACAAATGTCTGTCTGACCTGATCCGACAGTGCGGATCAGGTCCGACAGACATCGCTGAATGAGGAGAGCAATACGCTCTCCGTATTCAGCATTGCACCAGCAGCTCACAAGAGCTGCTGGTGCAACGCCGCCCCCTGCAGACTCGCGGCCAATCGGCCTCCAGCAGGGGGGTGTCAATCAACCCGATCATACTCGATCTGGTTGAATTCCAGCAATGTCTGTCCGCTTGCTCAGAGCAGACGGCAGGGTTATGGAACAGCAGTCTTTAGACCGCTGCTTCATAACTACTGTTTCTGGTGAGTCTGCAGGCTCGCCAGAAACACGGGCCCTCAAGCTCCAACCGGAGCGTGATAAATGGGCCCCATAGAGTCATTAGTATTTATAGATTCATTTTCTGTTTCCATATATGAGTCTGAAAACTCTGTTGTAGAGTCTAAATTTGAGCCTTAGTTTAATTTTTGGATGTATAATTTCCTCTGTATCAGAATCTGAGGAAGATAATTTATAATCAGGTTTTGCAGAAGTTTATGTGTCTAAGCCAGGCAAACATATTTTACTCTTTTATCACATTTGGCAGATAAGGAATGGCTAGTTTTAGCTTAATGTTTACGTTTCTGAGAGACTTTTTTGTGTATAGTAGGCTGGGGCTCAGAAACATTAGCCCATAACAGTTTGCACTTGTTGTTTAAAATGCTGTCTTAAGTTATAATATAATTCTGTATCATACTTTGTATTGACTTTTCAGAAATTTGTTGAGAGTTGTCCTGAGACATAGTCAAAATATATTTTAAAATATATATTTAAATAATTAAATATTAAATATGAAAAAACTCAAGTGAAAGACAAATAGACCTTCAGCCATAAGGCAACTTAGCTATTAAAGCAAAATAGTAATAAATCTAAATGATTAACACTGTAAATAAATTAACCAGCTGCAGAGGATGAGAGAGAAGGGGTACAGAGCGATATAAAAGAAAAAAGTACGTTTTAAAGCGAAAGTAAATATTACAAAAAAGCAAAATAGCAGAGTGCTAAAATAAAACTAGGAAATAAATAGGCAACCCCCTTCGCCAACATATTATATAATATGATTGAAAAAAGAAAGAATTTAGCAATAAAGAAAACAAAATAATTCAAAATGTATTAAATAACATTTTTAAACATAAAAACAATGGAAATAAACAGTGAAAGAAATAAAGAAATAAGCAGCATGAGTCTCTGTCCTTGTAATAAAATTGTAAGCACCTTCCAAGCAGGTTACAATGAAAGAGCTGAAAATCTTGGTGATTTCATTCAGGATTGGTTAAACATTAAAGGAATTAAAGGAAGGGGGGGGGGGGAACTCAATGTACCTAGAATCAGGACATGTTTGTCTATATGAATTTAGTGGTCTCAGCAAAACATCTGCAATAAATTTAAGCCAGACAGAGAAAATGTCACTTATAACTATGAAATCAATGAAGCGGTAAGTGTCACAATGTAGAGAACACAGCAAGGTCAGGGGATGTTACAGAAATTATCTCTGCCATGAGTATAAGCTGAAATTCTTAGAGAATGATGACATAATTACCTTTTTGGGGGTCCCAAGCACAGAACAGTGATCAGGAATATAAGATGAGGGAAATGTAAGTTAGACTGTAAAGCCAAACCAGTTGTATTCCTGAAATATTATTGGTTCACTGCAGTATCAGTTTGCTGTCCTAATCATTCAGTATCATTACCCCAGGGTCGGCTCCAGAATGAATTAAAGGGGGGGAATTTTTTTCACGAGGGGGCACGCATTTACAAAGCATGTATGAGAGTCAAAATAAGAGCAGACCTACATATTTTGCAGGAAAGTGTAGCTTCTGGCTGGCTTATCCCCCACTATTAACATTTGGAGAATATGCGCTAAATCCCTAGGTAAAAGCATGAAGTCTAAATCATATGCAGTGCACTAAAACAGAGCCATTAAACTTGAGACCCCCAGTGCAATAGCTCCTTAAAAACAATTCACCCCTTAATCACCATGATCCAAAACCCTTAAACTCATTCTCAAATCTTAATCATGTCCCCTAAACAGCCAAGCACCCCAAACCCCCAATGCAATTAACCCCTTTTGTTTGCAATAGCAGTGAGGATACTAGGTTTTCAGGTACTGGTTATTTTGTAGATTAGATTGCGCTATGCAGCATTACATAACAATTCATTATTGTATTTATTATATTTAAATTGTATGATGATATCAGGCGAAAATACAATTTGTCGCCCCCCCCAAAAAAAAATATGTTTTTAGAAAAGCTAATTATACAACATGTTATTGCTAGACAGCATCTCACAGAGCCACATAACTGTACATCATGTCTCACATTGTGTTACACCTATAGAGTATGTTTTAACTAGGAAGTGCAGTGCAATATGTATAGACAGGCAGCACAACACTGCACAGCACCACATAACTTGACAGATTGACACACTATGAACAGCAAAACAACATGGGGTCTATACATTACACATTTTTACATCAAGGTAGAAATCATGTCACAGTTTACAAGTAACAGCTACACAAATAGGAGCAGAATTACATACATCTGTTCTATTGTCTCACTAGCATTGCCCAAACTGAAATTTACTTTAACCTCTGGCCTGCTGCCTGCAAAGAGATTAAAAAAACAAAACAGAAGTGAAGTACTGTACTACATACACCTCATTGGCTGGCAGACTGGCAGTGGCATGGGACCCAGCCCCAAGGCAAAGTCTACCATGACAGCCTCTATCATGTATATAACAGTGAGCCAGTTATATTCTATTTTAATTAAAAAGGCCAATATATTTAAATAAAATGAATGATTCATTTTATTGAAATATATTGTCCTTTTTCATGACTGTATTACTCTGACAGTTGACTGACTGAGACACTGAGTCTGAGTGAGAAAGTGACTGTCTGTTTAAATAAATTGTGTGGTGTGTGGTTAATTATGCGGCTGTGCCAGTGCCAGGCCAGAGCCAGTGCGCACTCACCGTCCTCCTCTGCCTCAAGTTGTTGACACCACCAGTCAGTCTCTCAACACACTTCACCCTGGGGGGGGGCAAGTAATTGGACATTGAAAGGGGGAGAGTGAGGAACACCGGCCCGTGTAAGGTCCTGCCCGCCCCAGACTGAGACCCAGGACCCCTGCCCTCCTACCTGCTTTAGTCTTCTCACTTACATACCAGTCTGGGTGGGCATTGCTTACAGACGTGGCTCATAAATCATTTTAGTGTCAGTCACGGTCACGCGGCACCACTGCATTCCCCATTGCACGATTTCCCTCTCTCAGACTCTCTGTGCACATAGATAGGCTTAGGCAGGCGGCAGCACAAGCAAGCTCCACACGGCAGTGACGGCACGCCCACATAAAATAGTAGCACTAGCAGCACAGTAGTACCTGCAGCTAGGTGGCGGGCGCAGATTGATGCTGAGCTTATTACATCCCGCTTTGCCAGGCAAATCCACCTCAGCACCTACTACTCTCGGCGCCCCCCTGCTGGAGGTGCAATTAGGCGGCTGCCTATTTTACCATACATAAGCGCCGGCCCTGATCATATCAATATTTTTTGAGGGGGCACAGCATTCCATTTGGGTGGGCATTGCCCCCCAATGCCCCCCCTTGGAGCCGACCCTGCATTACCCCTGTTAATTCTTGTACCTATTTTAGCGATAATAATAATTTTAATGTTTTTTAATCAACAGCATTAGACACATTAACTAATTTTGTTGAAGCTTGACTAATTCTACTCGTAATTAAACATATCCTAAATCAGGGCTGTAGTCTCTTTTAATTTTCCACCTAATGTTGGCTTCCAAAAATATTCTTTAATATGTCATATTCATTTTTGGTCACACCCAAATAATGGGCGCATTGCAAGCACTCCCCCAGCTTAACATCTGGTTGTCTTTTTTATTTATTTATTTTATTTTTTATTAATTCAACAAAAATTTATTTATTAATTGTATCGCTTCCACAGAATTACTGGTCAACCCACTGGGCATTGGCAATAGAAGGGGGTTACCTGGCAAAATTTTTTTTGGAGAACACTGTATTTATATATATATATATATATATATATATATATATATATATATATATTTTTTTTTTTTTTTCAAGGGGGTTGTTATAACAGCCCCTTCAGGGTAGATGTCCTCATGTGCACGTGAAAATACAAGTATGCCCAATTAATAAAACTGAATGTGTAACAAATAATAGAAAAAATATCTGCTCACCTGTAAAGACCACAGGGATAAGGGGTCAGCGATGAAGTGTTGAACTCCCAGCGAGATGATATAGTCCTCCCAGTGGGAAAGAGTCTCTCTTTCAGTTGTAATGTGGAGAGTCTGTGTTAACAGACTAGGAATATAGGCATGTAGGACACCCCTTCTGATACTACTCTGTACATAGACGGTAAAAAATAAGAGTGGCGCACTTGGCTGAGTTAAAAATAAGGAAATATAAATAAATATTTTCAAATCCAAATGTACAATACACTATAAAATGAATATAAGATATATAGATGGGGTGGGTATAAATCAGGTGGGTATATATAAATAAATAAGGTGGATATAAATTAATAGAGGTAAAAATATAGCATGATATCATACAAAGGAATAGATTTATCAAAAGAGTAATTTAATATAACAATGCATAAAAATTAAATAATCCCTAAAGTGTTAAATCAAACAGCTATATAGACCTGTACATTCAAACAACAAAAGAAAAAAAGATGTGGCCACGTCTAATAGAACTAATATAATCAGTCACTAAAAAAGTCAATCCTGCAACTAATAATTGTAGTAGCATATGATTAAAAACAATTCATACAAATTTGATCTATTAAAAAAGGCAAATGCACGTTAGTAAGAAAACAATGATAAATACATTTCAGCCAGGAAAGTCCGTATCCTATAAAATGGTCTGTGAGACTCTGCTAGCAAACAGTGTAGGCAGATATGGATAAAAAGTTGTGGTCTGCAGCCAACATATATATAAGGAAGCAAAATGTCACTTTGCAAGTATCCTCTGTATCTTCAATTAATCCTTAGCCAGATTTCAAAGTCAAATTTCAAAATCAAAGTTCCTAAAGTGCAACAAGCGCTGACCGGTCAGTTTAGAAAATGCCACAATGTTGAGATGAGATAACTTGAATGTACCTGACAGACTTGATGGCTGTAAGCGGCTCCGGTGCTGTGTGGACGCTCTCACAGAGCAATCAGCTGCGGGCACTACACGCTGAGTATTCTTTCACTCCCAAGCGTGGCTTCAGCGTCTTCACTGTCAGCGTGTACGTATCTTCATCACCTGACTGGATCGACCAATCCGGACAATGAAAAAGCGTACCAAATTTGAAAGGCTCAGTGATATTCTCAAATAATCCGAGTGAGGGTAATAAAGTCTTGATAAAGGCACGATGTGCTGAAACACGTAGAATGACTGTGATCTACATATTACCAACTTTATTACCCGCACTCGGATTATTTGAGAATATCACTGAGCCTTTCAAATTTGGTACGCTTTTTCATTGTCCGGATTGGTCGATCCAGTCAGGTGACGAAGATACGTACACGCTGACAGTGAAGACGCTGAAGCCACACTTGGGAGTGAAAGAATACTCAGCGTGTAGTGCCCGCAGCTGATTGCTCTGCGAGAGCGTCCACACAGCACCGGAGCCGCTTAAAGCCATCAAGTCTGTCAGGTACGTTCAAGTTATCTCATCTCAACATTGTTGGCATTTTCTAAACTGACCGGTCAGCGCTTGTTGCACTTTAGGAACTTTGATTTTGAAATTTGACTTTGAAATCTGGCTAAGGATTAATTGAAGATACAGAGGATACTTGCAAAGTGACATTTTGCTTCCTTATATATATGTTGGCTGCAGACCACAACTTTTTATCCATATCTGCCTACACTGTTTGCTAGCAGAGTCTCACAGACCATTTTATAGGATACGGACTTTCCTGGCTGAAATGTATTTATCATTGTTTTCTTACTAACGTGCATTTGCCTTTTTTAATAGATCAAATTTGTATGAATTGTTTTTAATCATATGCTACTACAATTATTAGTTGCAGGATTGACTTTTTTAGTGATTGATTATATTAGTTCTATTAGATGTGGCCACATCTTTTTTCTTTTGTTATTTGAATGTACAGGTCTATATAGTTGTTTGATTTAACACTTTAGGGATTACTTAATTTTTATGCATTGTTATATTAAATTACTCTTTTGATAAATCTATTCCTTTGTATGATATCATGCTATATTTTTACCTCTATTGATTTATATCCACCTTATTTATTTATATATACCCACCCCATCTATATATCTTATATTCATTTTATAGTGTATTGTACATTTGGATTTGAAAATATTTATTTATATTTCCTTATTTTTAACTCAGCCCAGTGCGCCACTCTTATTTTTTACCGTCTATGTACTAGTTTTTAACTGTGTGTGAGGGATCACAGTCTATACTAGAGTTGGCTTTGAGTTATTGAGGTAGAAGTCCGGATCCACCACCCACTGTTTTTATCTCTGATAGTGTGGACAGAGAGTAGAATGAGGGGGTATTCCTCTTTATTCTAGAGCTGATGGTAATGTGCCAAATAAAATAAAAAAAACTTTAATATGCTTGATGAAAATGCTCGAAAAATGGACCCGATAAAAAAATGGACTAAATTTAAAACTACTAAAGTGCAGCAAAAAAATATAAAATAAAAATTATAAATCGTCTGAAAGTAATAAAAGCATGTAGCTGTTGATAAATGCTACTAAAGTGCTAAAGTGCTGAAAAAGAACAAGTGATAAACACTGCTTAAGTTTGCTAAAGTTACCACTTGCGTCTGTCTGCCGTGTGAGGTATCGGACAATCTGGATGTGACGTCACGAACGAGCATCACGTGCCTTACGTGTTTCGTGAGCGTCTCAGCTCACTTCATCAGAGGGTTAGAATCCCTAGCCATCCGTGGCTGTATTAAATAGTCTGCTGTTGCCTATTAGCAGATTTAATTAGTGCAATTTTGCCTAATTTGTTAGATGATTATTTTCATCTTGTGACAATATATGTCCTGGAATCGTTGAGGGCTTAGTAGTGATTAATGTTACCCTTTTAGAGCGAACTAATGGTTGTAGGAACATGTTTTAAAATGAATAAAATGTATCTTAATGGGACATTAAACCCAAAAAAATTTTTTATGAGTCAGATAGAGAATACAATTTTAAACAACATTCCAATTTACTTCTATTATCTAATTTGCTTCATTCTTTAGATATCCTGTGTTGAAGAAATAGCTATGCACATGGGTGAGCCAATCACATGAGGCATCTATGTGCAGCCACCAATCAGAAGCTACTGAGCCTATCTAGATATGCTTTTCAGCAAAGGATATTAAGAGAATGAAGCACATTAGATAATAGAAGTAAATTAGAAAAATGTTTAAATTTGCATGTTCTTTCTAACTCATGAAAGAAAAAATTTGGGTTTCATGTCCCTTTAAAGTGTTATTAATGAATAATTCCATATGATACGAATTGATAAATTTGTGAGTATAAAATTGATGTTCGACTTGGCAAATAATAAGGAAGCTGATATATATATGTGTGTGTGTATCTATTATTTACAGTGGTTGGATAAAATTGCTATAGGGAATTGGGGGACGCAAAAGAGGGGAGTAAATAAAAACCTACACATATTTCTACATTTGTAGATCTTTGAATTTAAGCAAAGGGGAATCTTTTTCTTTAGGTGATGTGGGAGTTAATAAAAACTATATTTGTACCCTTGATAATTCTCTTTCAGGTAGATTACTAGTTATGCACGCTATAGAGAATTTAACAAACACAATAAAATTATTTAACCCTCTATAGCGCAACCATTGCAAGTTTTGAAACAGCCGGCTTGTGCGTGCGATATGGTGACGATGAGCTCCATACCGCACAAAATACAAGCGCTGTTTTGACGTGCTAGTGCACGCTTTCCCCATAGACATCAATGGGGAGAGCGGGTTAGAAAAAAGCCTAATACCTGAGATTGTGGAATAAAAAGCTCCGTAACGCAGCCCCATTGATTTCTATGGGCAAAAAAAGGTTAAGTTTAAACCTAACACCCTAACGTAAACCCCACGTCTAAACACTCCTAATCTGCTTCCCCCAAAATCGCTGAAACCTACATATTGTTATTATTAACGCCCACCACCAAAATAAATCTATTAAACCCTAATCTGCCACTCCCGATATCGCCGCCACTATACTAAAGATATTAACAGCTATTCCCCTGCATCCCAACATCGCCCACACTATAAGAAATCTATTAACCCCTATTCCACCACTCCCCGACATCGCCGCCACTAAATAAAGTTATTAACCCCCTAAACCTCTGGCCTCCCACATCACTACCACTAAATAAACCTATTAACCCCTAAACCGCCAGCCCCCCACATTGCAACAACCTAAATTAAACTATATTATCCCCTAACCGTAACCCTAACCGCAACCCTAACAACCCCTAACTTTATCATAATTAAAATAGAGCAAAATTAAAGTTACAATTATTAACTAAATAATACCTATTTAAAACTAAATACATACTTACCTGTGAAATAAAAGCTAAGCTAGCTACAATAGAACTTATAGTTATATTGTAACTAGCTTAGGTTTTATTTTTATTTCACAGGTAAGTTTGTATTTATTTTAATTAGGTAGACTAGTTAGTAAATAGTTATTTACTAACTACCTAGTTAAAATAAATATAAACTTACCTGTGAAATAAAAGTAAAACATAAGCTGCCTTACACTAAAACCTGACATTACAAAAATAAAAAAAACCTACCATTACAAAAAATAAAAAACAATAAAATTACAAAAACTTCCATTACAAAAAATAACAAACAAAATTATCCAAAACAATAAAAATTATTACTATTCTAATACCCTTTTAAAAATAAATAAATAAAGAAAAAAAAACACCCCAAAATAAAAAATCCTAATCTATAATAAACTACCAAGAGCCCTTAAAAGGGCCTTTTGTGGGCCCTTAAAAGGTCCTTTTGTAGGGCATTGCCCTAAAGTTAACAGCTCTTTTGCTAAAAAAGAATACCAAACACCCCCTAACAGTATACAAACCCCCACCCCCCAAACCCACAAAATAAAAATAAAGTTGTTAAACCTAATCTACCCATTGCCCTGAAAAGGGCGTTTGTATGGGCATTGCCCTTAAAAGGTCATTCAGCTCTTTTGCTGCCCATTAAAAATAAAAAATGGCTATTCTAAAAGAAAAACCGACCCCAAAAGAAAAAAGAAACATTACACAAAATAACAAACGAATCATATAAAATAATAACAATTATTCCTATTCTAATACCCATTTTTTTTAAAAAAACAACCCAAAATAAAAGAAACCTAATCTATAATAAACTACCAATAGCCCTTAAAAGGGCCTTTTGTAGGGCATTACCCTAAGTTAAACAGCTCTTTTACCTGAAAAAAAAATACAAAGACCCACTAACATTACAAACCCCCACCCCTCCAAACCCACAAGATAAAAAAAAAACTATCTAAAAAAACTAATCTACCCATTGCTCTGAAAAGAAAAATCAAATCAGCCAATAGGAATGCAAGGGACACCATTTTGAAAAGGCTCCCTTGCATTGAAGATTCAGTGTTCGGCGGTGACCGTATGAAGAGGATGCTCCGTGCCGGATGTCTTCAGGATGGACTCGCTCCACACCGCTGGGATGAAGATAGAAGACGTTGTCGGGATGAAGATAGAAGACGCCACCGGGATGAAGATAGAAGATGCCGCCTGGATGAAGATAGAAGATGCCGCCTGGATGGATGAAGACCTTGCCGCCTGGATGAAGACTTCTCGCTTCAGAAACTGTAAGTGGATCTTCAGGGGTTAGTGTTAGGATTTTTTAAACTTTTTTGGGTGCTTTTATTTTTAGTTTAGGATTTGGGCTTTTCTTAAAAGAGCTAAATGCCCTTTTCATGGCAATGCAAAAGAGTGAAATGCCTTTTTAAGGGCAATGCCCATACAAATGCCCATTTCAGGGCAATGGGTAGCTTAGCTTTTTGTTAGAGTTAGGTTTTTTTTTGGGGGGGGTTAGTTGGGTGGTGAGTTTTACTTTTGGGGGGTCTTTGTATTTTATTTACAGGTAAAAGAGCTGTTTAACTTAGGACAATACCCTACAAAAGGCCCTTTTAAGGGGTATTGGTAGTTTATTGTAGGCTAGGTTTTTTTTTTAATTTGGGTGGGCTTTTTTTGTTTTTATAGGGCTATTAGATTAGGTGTAATTCTTTTTTATTTTTGATCATTTCGTTTGTTATTTTTCGTAATTTAGTGTTTGTTATTTCTTGTAATTTAGTATTATTTATTTTTTGTAATTAGATACTTTGTAATTTTTATAATAGTGTTAGGATTTATTTAATGTGTATTTTAGTTCTTTAATTGGTAGTTAGTTTAATTGTTAGTTTAAACTTAGTTTTTTTAATTTGACAAGTAAGTTTTAATTTAATTTAAGATAGGGAAATTGTAATTTTAATATAAAGTTAGGGGGGGGGGCGTTAGGTTTAGGGGTAACTAGTTTAAATGAGTTTATTGCGATGTAGGGGGCTTTTGGTTTAGGGGTTAATAGTTTAATTTAGTATATTTGGTTGTGGGGGGCTTTCGGTTTAGGGGTTAATAGGTTTATTATAGTGGCATCGGTGTCGAGAAGCGACAGAATAGGGGTTAATAACTTTAGTATAGTGGCAGCGATGTCGGGAGCGGCAGATTAGGGGTAAATAACTTTAATATAGTGTTTGCGATGCGGGAGGGCCTCGGTTTAGGGGTTAATAGGTAGTTTAAGGGTGTTTAGTTTACTTTGTAACACTTTAGTTATTAGTTTTATGTAACAGTTTTGTAGCATAGAACTCATAACTACTGCTCTCAGATTGCGAAATGGATCTTGTCGGTATAGGCTGGAATGCAAGCTTTTTAGCCTCACCGCAAAACTCGTAGTGGCTGCGCTATGAAAGTCCCATGAAAAAACGTCATTTTTACGAGTGCGGGACTGACGTTGCATTACAGGCTAAAAGGCTTGTGGTACAGCTATACCGACAAGACTTGTAATGGCTGCGGTGCTGTTTTAACGCTGAAATTACCATTTTTTCAGTGTTAAAACCCGAACGCAAAACTTGTAATCTAGGTGATTGGAACTTCTGGCATAGAATTTGTTATAGAGAGTTGTTTGGCAGTTCTTGTTCATCAAATTATACTAATCTGTCTACTGGGAAAGTTATTATTTTTTTTGTTAAACAATCCTTAATGCTGCTGCTACTTATAATAATTATCACCTGGTACCCTTCTATCATAAGATAAAGAATAAAGTTTAAAAAAAAATGATGTGTGAGAGTGTGAAGTGTGTGAGAAATGATTAGTGTGAGAGTGTGAACTGTGTGAGAAATAATTAGTGTGAGTGTGAAGTGTGTGAGAAATGATTAGTGTGAGAGTGTGAAGTGTGTGAGAAATGATTAGTGTGAGAGTGTGAAGTGTGTGAGAAATGATTAGTGTGAGAGTGTGAACTGTGTGAGAAATAATTAGTGTGAGTGTGAAGTGTGTGAGAAATGATTAGTGTGAGAGTGTGAAGTGCGTGAGAAATGATTAGTGCGAGAGTGTGAAGTGCGTGAGAAATGATTAGTGCAAGAGTGTGATTGTGTGAGAAATAATTAGTGTGAGAGTGTGATTGTGTGAGAAATGATTAGTGCAAGAGTGTGATTGTGTGAGAAATGATTAGTGTGAGAGTGTGAAGTGTGTGAGAAATGATTAGTGTGAGAGTGTGAAGTGTGTGAGAAATGATTAGTGTGAGAGTGTGAACTGTGTGAGAAATAATTAGTGTGAGTGTGAAGTGTGTGAGAAATGATTAGTGTGAGAGTGTGAAGTGCGTGAGAAATGATTAGTGCGAGAGTGTGAAGTGCGTGAGAAATGATTAGTGCAAGAGTGTGATTGTGTGAGAAATAATTAGTGTGAGAGTGTGATTGTGTGAGAAATGATTAGTGCAAGAGTGTGATTGTGTGAGAAATGATTAGTGTGAGGGTGTGAAGTGTGTGAGAAATGATTAGTGTGAGAGTGTGAAGTGTGTGAGAAATGATTAGTGTGAGAGTGTGAAGTGTGTGAGAAATGATTAGTGTGAGAGTGTGAAGTGTGTTTGAAATGATTAATGTGAGAGTGTGAAGTGTGTGAGGAATGATTAGTGTGAGAGTGCGAAGTGTGTGAGAAATGATTAGTGTGAGAGTGCGAAGTGTGTGAGAAATGATTAGTGTGAGAGTGCGAAGTGTGTGAGAAATGATTAGTGTGAGAGTGCGAAGTGTGTGAGAAATGATTAATGTGAGAGTGCGAAGTGTGTGACAAATGATTAATGTGAGAGCGTGAAGTGTGTGAGAAATGATTAGTGTGAGAGTGCGAAGTGTGTGAGAAATGATTAGTGTGAGAGTGCGAAGTGTGTGAGAAATGATTAGTGTGAGAGTGCGAAGTGTGTGAGAAATGATTAGTGTGAGAGTGCGAAGTGTGTGAGAAATGATTAGTGTGAGAGTGCAAAGTGTGTGAGAAATGATTAGTGTGAGAGTGCGAAGTGTGTGAGAAATGATTAATGTGAGAGTGTGAAGTGTGTGAGAAATGATTAGTGTGAGAGCGTGAAGTGTGTGAGAAATGATTAGTGTGAGAGTGCGAAGTGTGTGAGAAATGATTAGTGTGAGTGTGTGAAGTGTGTGAGAAATGATTAGTGTGAGAGTGTGAAGTGTGTGAGAAATGATTAGTGTGAGAGTGTGAAGTGTGTGAGAAATGATTAGTGTGAGAGTGCGAAGTGTGTGAGAAATGATGTCTAAGAGTGTAAAGTGTATGAAGAAAAAATAAGTGGGAAAAAAATTGAGGACAAGTGCGGCAGACTGAAAAATATGTGAAAAGGGAAAAATAATTAATGTGTGTGAATAGTTGTAATATGGGAAAAAAATAAAGAGGTGAATGAAAACAAGTGAGGCTGGGTGAAAAAAAGGTATCTGTAAAACAAAAATAAATATGAGAGCATAGAAAGTGTGAAGAATGATGTTAATGTGAAAGACGAAGGAGAAAAACACGCTACCTAACCGCTACAGACTTTGTAAATATAGCGAATATTGTTCCAACAATAAACATTTACTTTATTAAAGGGCCATAATAGTTGAAAAATTACATGCTCTAATTTAAATAGTTAGATCATGTAATTTTAAGCCAAAGACTCTGCACTAATTTGTTTAACCACTGCAAAGCAGTTAAACACACAGTAGAAGTACGGCCAATCAGCCGCTAGCAGGGGGTGTCAATCAGCCCGATCGTATAGGATCGGGCGGATTGTTGTACGCAGCCTCAGAGGTGGCGTATGAGTTAAGGAGCAGCGGAAACAGGGTGAATTGGCCCAATTCGGCCAATAATACATTGACCCCTAGAAGTAAATTGGAAAGTTGTTTAAAATTGCATGCTCTTTCTAAATCATGAAAGAAAACAAAAATGGGTTTCATGTCCCTTTAACCGGCACTCCAAAGATTCTTCATAAAAACAGGAGATTTTTATTACATATAGGAAATTAACGACAGGGATATTTTGGGTTCCCTCCTTTTTCTTAAAGTGCTGTTATTACTTGGGAGCTGATGCAATTCTTAAAACATTTAAACTGTTGTGAGCACGATGCCCTGTTAATAACTATAGTTCTGAAACATTTCTGTGTACAACTGTTACTATAAGTAACGGTTTGCACAGGATCTAGTCCTATGTTTCTCTATTTCTATATAATTACAGGAGGACCAATCACTACATTAGTTTTGTGGGTATTTTATGCAGCATGACTCTGCAGTGTTATTTTCCTCTGCATGCGTTGAACAGTATCACTTTGAGTTTCCTGCACATTATTTTTCTAATACATCTGGACTATCATTTACATTTAATCTTTCTGTTCTACTCAGCATCAGTTTACATTTGCTGGGTATTATTTTTCTATTCAACCCCACATCATTGTTAATATTTTCCTGCAAAACAATACCCTAAGCCAGGAGTCAGCAACCTTGGAACCCCAGATGTTTTGGAACTACATATCCCATGCCTAAAGAGTGTCTCAGCATCATGGGAAATGTAGTTCCAAAACATCTGGGGTGCCAAGGTTGCTGACCCCTATCCTAAGCTTGTGCACAATACTACACTACACCTATATAATATTGTGCTACACCTCCTCCACACTGTTTACACTTCGCACATACCATGGATTTTTCAGCTTCCTGTTAAATTTTATTATTCACAGTGAGCCAGATAATTAGTCAAAATAATTAGCTTTCTCACCATCCTGTCTGGCAGCTCATCATCTGTGTTGTCTCTACTGATAGATCAATTTAGAGTGTTGTGAGAGTTCTCTCCTTCACGCTTTATGGCAATTCTTCCCCTTCTCTGCCCGTGAAACAACCAATTAGAACCCTAAAATTATCTTTAGATCCATGATTTCAGTGAAAAATAATACCTTCACTGTCTCATAGATCACATTTCCTTTGCGTAATGACATTTGTGTTTGGCGTGTATTACAGTTTATATATATAGACAGCTCCTTTTTTTCCAGCTGGCAGTTAGTGTTTTCATATGGAAGAATTATCTGTGCTGCAGAGATAAACATAAATGTGTGTGCAGAATACTTCTGTAAAATTGCACACAAAACTGAATTTATTTTTAATTGCCCAATTTATTCTTAATTACCCCGATTTTGCTAATTGCACAGGTTGAGTCATAGGCTTGTTAAAATATATTAACACTTTGTACATCACTGCAGCTTTAAAGGGACATTAAACACTAAATAAATGCTAGATTTATCATATGGCGGGCGGACATGATTCGCTGTAGCGAATCATATCCGTCCGATATCGCTAAATGCTGACAGCATACGCTGTCGGCATTTATCATTGCACAAGCATTTCTCCTGAAATGCTTGTGCGATGCCGCCCCCTGTACATTAGCGGCCAATCAGTCGCTAGCAGGGGGTGTCAATCATCCGGATCGTATCTGATCGGGATGATTGCAGTCCGCCATCTCAAAGGTGGCGGAGAAGTTAAGGAGCAGCAGTCTTACAACCGCTGCTTCTTAACTTAAGTTTCCGGTGAGCAGGAAACCTCCGGGGTAGATTTCAGCATCTGCTGCTTAATAAATCTACCCCTAAGGGTCTATAAAACATTGGGAGCTGCCATGTTGTAATTTAGGTTGCCTTCTCTGCTGTGGCCATTTAGGGAAAAGTTCACAATTTCAGAATGGAATAATAGAAAAAGGGGACAAAATATATAATGAAAGCATATATATACAATTTATCATTCCTGCTGTATGTGTTTGTCAAATTTCGTCTTGTATCTTGCAAGTTTTACATCATTGTTTTATTTACATTAACTGTAGCTAGCGATGGACAGCTCTGCAGAATATGTTGGCGTTTCATAAATAAAGTATAATAATAATTTTATATTACAATCTCAGAGTGTTTAATGTCCCTTTAAAGCAACACTAAAGCCGTTTTATTATACATGTATCAACAATTAAAGGTACAGAACATATTTAAACATTTTCTCCATATTTCATTAATTAGGCAAGTACTATGTAATGTCTCTTTAAGTTAAACGCAGCATCGCTTGATTAAAGGGTCATTAAACCCTAATTTTTTATTTCATGATTCAGATAGAGAATACCATTTAAAACAACTTAATAATTTACTTCTATTATCTAATTTGCTTCATTCTCTCAATATTCTTTCCTGAAAAGCATATCTAGATAGGCCCAGTAGCTGCTGATTGGTGGCTGCACATAGATGCCTCATGTGATTGGATCACCCATGTTCATTGCTATTTCTTTAACAAAGTATAGCTAAATAATGAAGCAAAATAGATAATAGAAGTAAATTGAAATGTTGTTTAACCCCTTAATGACCACAGCACTTTTCCATTTTCTGTCCGTTTGGGACCAAGGCTATTTTTACATTTCTGCGGTGTTTGTGTTTAGCTGTAATTTTCCTCTTACTCATTTACTGTACCCACACATATTATATACAGCTTTTCTCGCCATTAAATGGACTTTCTAAAGATACCATTATTTTCATCATATCTTATAATTTACTATAAATTTTTTTTATAAAATATGAGGAAAAAATGGAAAAAGACACACTTTTTCTAACTTTGACCCCCAAAATCTGTTACACATCTACAACCACTAAAAAACACTCATGCTAAATAGTTTCTAAATTTTGTCCTGATTTTATAAATACCCAATGTTTACATGTTCTTAGCTTTTTTTGTAAACTATAGGGCCATAAATACAAGTAGCACTTTGCTATTTCCAAACCATTTCTTTTCAAAATTAGCGCTAGTTACATTGGAACACTGATATCTGTCAGGAATACCTGAATATCCATTGACATGGATCTATTTTTTTTTAGTAGACAACCCAAAGTATTGATCTAGGCCCATTTTGGTATATTTCATGCCACCATTTCACCGCCAAATGCAATCAAATACAAAAAATCGTTCACTTTTCACAGATTTTTTCACAAACTTTTGGTTTCTAACTTAAATTATTTACAAACAGCTTGTGCAATTATGGCATAAATGGTTGTAAATTCTTCTCTTGGATCCCCTTTGTTCAGAAATAGCAGACATATATGACTTTGGCGTTGCTTTTTGGTAATTAGAAGGCCGCTAAATGCCACTGCGCACCACACGTGTATTATGCCCAGCAGTGAAGGGGTTAATTAGGGAGCATGTAGGGAGATTTTTGGGGTAGTTTTAGCTTTAGTGTAGTGTACTAGACAACCCCAAGTATTGATCTAGGCCAATTTTGGTATATTTCATGCCACCATTTCACCGCCAAATGCGATCAAATTAAAAAAAACGTTATTTTTTTCTCAATTTTAGGTTTCTCACTGAAATTATTTACAAACAGCTTGTGCAATTATGGCACAAATGGTTGTAAATGCTTCTCTGGGATCCCCTTTGTTCAGAAATAGCAGATATACATGGCTTTGGCATTGCTTTTTGGTAATTAGAAGGCCTCTAAATGCCGCTGCGCATCACACGTGTATTATGGCTTGCAGTGAAGGGGTTAATTATGTAGCTTGTAGGGAGCTTGCAGGGTTAATTTTATCTTTAGTGTAGAGCTCAGCCTCCCACCTGAAACATCAGACCCCCTGATCCCTCCCAAACAGCTCTCTTCCCTCCCCCACCCCACAATTGTCCCCGCCATCTTAAGTACTGGCAGAAACTCTGCCAGTACTAAAATAAAAGGTATTTGGCCCTTTAAAAAAAAGAAAAAAAGCATATTTACATATGCTGATGTGTAGGATCCCCCCTTAGACCCCAACCTCACTGATCCCCCACCAAACAGCTCTCTAACCCTTCCCCTCTGCCTTAATGGGCGCCATCTTGGGTACTGGCAGCTTTCTGCCAGTACCCAGTTTTGTAAAAAAAATGTGCCTTTTTTTTTTTAAAAAAAATGCCCTTTTCTGTAGTGTAGCTTTCCCCCCCCACCAAGACCAACCCCCAACTCCTTCCAGGTCGCTTAGATTACATTTTTAATATTTGAATTTTATTAGTTTTTTTTAACTTTTTTTTTTCTGTAGTGTAGCGGTTCCCACCCGCTCCCGCCCCGTGCACGCGCCCGCCCACCACCCCCCGTGCACGCACGCGCGCGCTCCCGTGCGCGCCCCTGTAGGTCCCGCCCCCGATCCCGCCCCCCTCCACTCCGCACACAGCATTGATGGCCGCCCACCCGCCTCCCACGTAAGCACCCACCAACGATACCGGCCATCGATGTCCGGTGCAGAGAGGGCCACAGAGTGGCTCTCTCTGCATTGGATGGCCAAGGGGGGTTATTGCAGGATGCCTCCATATCGAGGCATCACTGCAATAACCGGAAAGCAGCTGGAAGCGAGCAGGATCGCTTCCAGCTGCTTTCCAGACCAAGAACGTACGCCACACGTCCTCGGTCATTAACTGTATTTTTTTTGAGGACGTGTGGCGTACGTCCTTGGTCGTTAAGGGGTTAAAATTGTATTGTCTGTCTGAATCATGAAATAATTTGTTTGGGTTTAATATCCCTTTAAGATTTACCTTTCATTCTTTCTCCCAATCTGCTGCAGAAGCATAACCAACCGGGTTGTGTCGTGCAGTTCCATTCATTTTAGAACATATTTTATGCATGGTAGCTTCCTTCCAGCTTAAAATTTAGTTTGCTCTTTTGACTTGAAGGATGATACTGGGCATGCGCAGCATTACCAAGAGCACGTGGTATAGCAAGTGAATGTAGTTACATGTAGCCTTCTGGTTAGCTGTGCCCCCGTTGCAGATTAGAAGAAAAAACTCCAATGTACGTGTGGACGCCTGGAGGACTATTTCAACATTAAAGGTACATTTTAAATATAGCAATAGGAATAAAACAGTACCAAATTCCTTTGTAACGTAGGCAAGGATAGATATTGCCATTTTCCAATTTATAACAAAGGATAAGCCAATCCAGACATAATTTATTTACTAAAATGTCTTATTTTATGAGAAACTGATGGCTGGACTGCTTTATCTAGTGTTATAAATTTGGAATATAACAAAGTGATTCTGCACATAAGTTAAAGAAGTGGTACAGAAGAAGTGGTTTCACCACAAAGATATCAGCTGCACTCTAAAAAGAAGCAAAAAGTAAAATTAAAATACTTTATTCAGTAAAGCAAGTACATGGAGGCACTGCTGAACATAATATTTTATTGTTTGCCTACAATTAATTATATATGGAGAATTGTTTTTAAGGTACTGTCCCTTTAATCACAGCATTGTAAAAGATCTACATTTTTTAAAGCATTAGAATTGGCATTTGTATTATTTTGCAATCCAAGGGTGCAACCCTTAAAAGAGCCTTTGGGGTATTTTATTGTATTTCCTTTGCTGTAGCCTCTGTGGGGGTAGAAAAACTAACATTTTCAGATTTAAATTAAATGAAAAGTGTAATGTTCCTTTAAGTGGCTTCATTTTGTTCAGCAGAACCTTCAGCTTTGATTGCGCATATAGAGCCCTGTTTGTCATCCCCAGTACTCAAGTGCCCCTTACAGACCGTGGCATAGATTTAATAAAACCAGTTCCTGGAACAAATATTTCACAGAAAAAAAAAAACTTGTAGCACAATCAGAACTTGAGAATTTGTGGAATGCAAAGATATTTTAACTGCCCTTTATCACAGACAGGAGTTGTGAGTTGAGCTCAGTGGTATCTGCAGAAATGAAATATAGGGGGAGCAGTTCCTCGATATTCTCATCAGTGTTTTGTGTGTGTAGGGGAGAAAGTAGACGCATTGTAGGAGTGGTGGGATCGCTGTTCCCTCTAAGGCCAGTTTTATCAGTGGCCCAGCAGTGAAACGGTTAATAAGGGAACTACACCTTGCAGTCTGCATTGTGTAGTGTTTGCTAATTGCTCTAATAAACTGTTTCACTGCTGGGCTGCTCACAAAACTGCCCTTAGAGGGAACATTGGGTGGGACATGGTTTGTGGTGAGCAATTTTGCATTTTGTGGGTGTGGTAAAGTGTAGTTGGGGGGCCTGGACAGGATGATCATGGTTGGGGGCCCATTATTCTAGTGGGGGTCCTCCATTGACGCTATTGGTTGAGCTCATAATATTCAATTCAGCCACCTCTATCTCTTAACTGCTCGCTTCATGGAGCGAAGAATGTTTTATATACTCCCTATATAAAACAGTTAATTAAGAAAAAAAGAAAAGAAAACATGTAAACAGTTAAAGAAAAGAATATAAAAATGAGACAACCACGTCAGCTTTGAAACATGACCGAGAGATAAGATACTTTACAGGGACGTAATACTCTTTATGAATTCTGCATGCTTGGCTGAGCACAAAACAACTGGATTACCCATGACCTGCCCCATGAGACACCTTTTGTTCGATCATGTGGCACTTATTTACCTTAACAAAACGTATAGCATATTTTATAATTCCAAACATTTACATAAACCCTTCTGCGTGTTTCCTAAGTGTTGCAGTTGTAATGAATGTTTTCCCTGCAGATTAGACCTACTTGCAATTATGGATGCCAATGGCTAAAATGCCCCTAATGAAACCCTCAGAAAGATAGGTGAAGTGATGCTCAATGAAGTTGGAACATTATATACAGTTGATTTTTCATAAATAAACATCAGGGGCGCACTTCCAGGATGCTCACAGTGATTTGTGGGAAGGTAGTGATGGGAGGGTAGGACTGGACATCTCATTGGTGAGAGTGGGTCATGTTGTTGGCAAAGCTGGCATGCTGTTGCTGGGTGGCCCAGGGCAGAATGGTGGGGGTAAGCAAGGAATAACCATCTTTGGGGGGACACACTGGGGGGGGGGGGGGGGGCAGCCATTATGCTACACCTGTGATGATGTCATTTTTACAGCAAAGCTGCTTGGTAACCATATGCGCATCTATGGATCTAGACTATTGTGAGTTATGTAACTGTCACATGACACTCCATTTGCATAGTCCAGGTACTTGGCACTCTAGGAGTTACATTAAATGAGAACTGCTCAACTCCACCCACCCACATATTTAATAAAATAACTCATATTCTAGTCTTTAGAACAGCACAGAACTCACACATTATTATATCATGTACACTAACGATGGACAAACCACAGGGCTAGGGTGCGTTTTATAACATTTTATAAATATACAGAGTTACAAGGTGATGATTTACAAATTTTGAATCTTGTAGTTGACAAAACAAATCCCTTATGGGTCATGGTACCATATATCAAACAAACAGAATTCTAGCACATATTTTTCAACATGAATTTTGAACAACACATAAACATTTAAATAAAGTGCAGTTTCACTTCACACTGCAAGTTAAGCAGAAGACTGATGTACAGGGAGGATCTTTTACAGATAATATCTCAATTGTATATATTTTTTTTTTTTTTTAAACAACTGTACGTTTGCTTCACCTCAATGGGAGCGTCACATTGTAAATAGCCATATTTGTAGCATGCATGATCTTCTGTCGGTAGAGCGGATGGGGGCTGCATGCAGATTTTTTGCAGCGGCATAATGTACTTGCAGAGCTGTATTGGTAATCATTGTTAAAGCGACCGATTAACACTAAGAGGTCTATATATAAACATGCAAAACTGGCACAAATTGATTTTTATTTTTATTTATTTATTTTTTTAGCTCAAGCTGTTCTGAAAATGACTTTTCTGTTTTGCATGCTTATGGCCTCATGTAAACGTGTATCATTATTTTCCGTAGCATGAAAAGAACAGAACAGTCGGATAAAATACATTGGGTCTGTTTTGTTTGTGCCATTTTATTCTTCCACCGCTATTTCCCTTCACAGCCCTTTTCATCAATATGCAGTTGATCAAGCAGTAAAGGAAAATCTCCAGAGCTGTATATGTTTTAGAATCGTATGCTGCATTTACACTGAACTCATTATTTTACTAAATGTGGCATAAGAAGAAACATGGTCTTTTAAATAATTTATTTTGGATAGATTAAAAAACAAAGATTTAATTATAAAAGTCAATTTTTTTTAAAATTCAAATGCTTAAAATTTTTGATTGCAGCAACAATATTAATTTAAGTGACCCCCCCCCCCCACCATTTACCCAAAAGGAAAACAATCAGACTGCAGACTATCTCAATAATTTTTATGATATTGTTTGTGAGATTGATCAAAAAAGAGATTCAATCTGTTCAGTATAATTGGAGATATAAAGCTTCAAATCTAAATACATTTTTTTATTTGCATGTATAGAAGAATATAACCAGAGAGACTAAAAGCCTGTATATGTAAAAGCATTTTTCTATTTCATCAGGATTCTTAAAGTATAACACAATACTGGGCAGTATATAAATGTAATCTTTAAAACAGGGGCACGATCATTTATTAAAATTTTGAAAGACGCTTCGTTTTAGAATATTTCCCTCTTAGTTATGGTAAACATACCGCCGTTTCCTCCAATCTGTGCGTGCCCCACGAGATGGACGCCAAAGGGAGCATGCAACGATAGGAGGAAGACGGATTCATCATCGATATGCTAAAGAAGGTAGGAGATGTGGACGGAGGAACTGCGGTTTGTTTACCATAAATAAGAGGGAAATATTTTAAAACAAAGCATCTTTCAAAATTTTAATAAATGAAAGTGCCCCTATTTTAAAGATTACATTTATATACAGCACAATATTGTTTTATACTTTACAGTCACTTTAATAGTTCACTTGTATGAAATAAAAATTTGTGTAATCTAATTAAATTGATTTTAAAACAGGAAATACATGTTTCTGCACAACTCAGCCATAGGGACAGGGTCCTCACTGGTTAAAGGGGCATGCAAGTCAAAATTAAACTTCAGTGATTCAGTTACAGCACTCAATTAAAAAAAAAAATCAATTTTCTTTCTTATATCAAATGTTCATCTTTCCCTTTGTGTCCATTGCTATAAACTTATATTTTTTCATGAGAGCATACATAGGTAGTCTCAAGAGCGTACATGTGTCTTTAGCACTATATGCTCACAGTGTTTACAAGAATGATAAACATGTATAGGGCTCAATATATGCAGCAGCGTAAGCACATGTGAGTCGGCTTCCTGCAATGTAAGAAGTATATGTCACCAGACCACTGCTTCTTACACTCTCTGCCACCTCTGAGTTGGCGAGAGAAATCACTCAGAGCACGCTTGCTCGGGATGATTAACAGGTCCAGAAGGGGGCGGCATTACACACTAAAGCGAGTGTGTAGTGATACATCCGGGCAGCAAAAGTACAGGGTCTGCTGCACGGTAGATAAAAAGCTGTGCAGACAGGTTCTCAAGTTGAAAACCTTGTCCGTACGGCCTTAGTAAATGGGGCCCATAGTGTTCAAGCGGTGTACGCTCCTGAGAAATAGTTACATTTGGTAATATACATAAATTGTAATTGTAAAACATTTTGTAAAAAGCACGCTCTCTTTGAGGGCCTGATGATCTGAGGCTCTCCGCTCAGGTGAGATGATCTAAAATGATCCTCCAGCACTGCAAGATCTCTAGTGAAATTCTTAAAATGCAGACTTTGCAATACGTCTCCAAGGTACATTCTCTGTATTTCTGTATGTGAGACAAGCCCAGTACAATATAACACTGCATGACATGAGTTCTTCTGCATTTACACTTTGTGCGTTGTATTTTATATTACTATACATGTCAGATTGAGTTTTATTACATTTAAACTTTGCACTTTCTATTTTATTTTGTATATGGCAGTGTATTTAAGATTGTGATTTTATAAATTATGATTACTTTCACAGTTTCTGTGTAACCTTAAGAAATTAGGATCATACATTGTATATTTACATGTATTTTTTACAAATAACATTGCACTTTGTATTTCTTCTATTTAAGATAAAACTGAAAAACTGACAGCTTCAGTTTCCCAGAGGGGTTCATTACATTCTATGGGCCCAATAAGCAAAGATTCTCTAGCTAGTTTTGCAGATAAATTATAGATCAGACTTCACAGGGGCTAAACTCACTGAATTCTATAAGAAAAAGGGGGGAACCTGGAAGTCCCAGAGAAATGAGAGGTGCCTTTCATAGAAAGTAATGAAGCTCTCTGGGATACATAATTTTGCAGGGGATAGAGAAGGTAACTGGAGAACACATGGGGCTGATATAAAGGCTCAGTTTGTATCAATTACAAATTAAACTGAAATGTTTTCATTACATGTTTTCTTGCTTTTGCAAGTTTCTTATATATTTATTTTCTGTCAGTGAAAAAAGTGTATTGTAAACTTAATAGGTCATACTCCACATAGATACCCTACAAGAACCAGCTTTATATATATATTAGTTTTAGTTGTTTTACATTAAATGTTTTACATGTTCAATATTTATATATTATTGAGAACATAATGCAGTGAGAAAGGATAAACGTGGTAAAAAAAAAGCATCATGTTTCCTAATCACAAAGACATTAAACCTATGTATATTAGTACAGTCCATAGCTAATGACATTCATAGTCTGCCTAGCATGGCATTTTAAGCTGAACATGTCTTTGCAGATTTAGGGGTTTTCACAAATGTATGAGAAGCATAAAAGTGTTATCAATAAGGCTTGAACCTGTGGCACTGGCTAAATAAGTAAATCACCTTATCCACTAAGCTATACCGGCTTTTGGGAAGTTCTTTAGTTGTTTTCCATTTTTTCAACAACTGCACATAGCCAATCATACTTTGGTCCATTTGTATGCAAAATAATCTTTCCTTGATAATATTATAAATGACATTTTAAGATGTCATTGCTACATTCTCTGGATGTGGGTCTTTTTACAGTGCCATACTTATACATTTGTCTAACAATAAAACAAAATGAGTTCCTCAAATCTGTTCCGTTTCTAAAAAGTTTGTATTTTTACATATGGCACAAACTGTGCATGCATCTAACAAATACAGCAAATGGGTACAAGGCATATTCTAGAAATAAAATGTATGCACATGTTATATTATATTTTTTATTTTACCATGCAAGTGCATTTACTATGTATAAACCATTACCCTACATTCTCCCCATACTAAAATGGGCATAAAACACAATTTTATTCTTTCATGATCCAGATAGAGCACACATTTTTAAATAACTTTCTAATTTACTTCTATTATCAATTTTGGTTCTTTTATTTCGTATATATATATATAAATAAACAGCAATGCACTACTGAGAGCTAGCTGAACACATAGTTAAGCCAATGAAAAGACGGTATATGTGTAGCTACCAATCAGCAGCTAGCTCCCAGCTGCTAAGCCTACCTAGGTATGCTTTTCAACTAAGGATACCAAAATAACTAGGCAAATTAGATATAAGAAGTAAATTAGAAAGTTGTTTAAAATTGGTATGGTATATCGGAATTATGAAAGAAAATGTTTGTGTTTTATGTCCCATTAAAGAACAATAACTTGTATTTAACAAATTACTTGAAAATATAGGAACAAACAACAAAATTTCAGTCATGTCATTGCAATCAAAGGTTATAAACAATTGAGAAATTCAGTGTGTAATGATATCTTCACTCATACTTTCAAAATATGTCACAATTAATGCAGACATTCCTTTATATCCTTAAAGGGATATAAAACAGTGCTCCTTTAGTAAAAAAAATATGTTAAATCAAAGTAAACATAAAAAGAAACAGGTTGTGTTAAAAACAGCAAACAACCTACATATTTTCTTGCAAAGTAAGCACAAATTCTCGCTGTAGACATTGCTCTCAGTGATATGAGAGAGCTGACATGTTGAGAACTTAAAGGGACAGTCTAGTCAAAATTAAACTTTCATGATTCAGATAGGGCATTCAATTTTAAACAACTTTCCAATTTAGTTCTATTATCTAATTTGCTCAATTCTTTAGATATCCTTTGTTGAAGAAATAGCAATGCACATGTGTGAGCCAATCATACAAGGCCTTTATGTGCAGCAACCAATCAGCAGCTACTGAGCATATCTAGATATCAAGAGAATGAAGCAAATTAGATAATAGAAGTAAATTAGAAAGTTGTTTAAAATGACATGCTCTTTCTAAACCAGGAAAGAAAAAAATTGGGTTTCATGTCCCTATAAGTTGCATTCTGCCTCTTCTGAACATGGGCAAACGGTCTACTTATTTCTCTTGCATTCACTAAACTCTACACTAAGACAGCTTAAGTTACTCTAGAAGATTTATGAAAGCTAGATATGCCTTCCAGTAGAGACCTCAACCCCCTTGTGGGGCTGTGACAGGAAGTAATAGACACTGTACAAATTAAGTTAAACATTTTTAAGTCCTTTTAAAATTATGAATTTTAATACATATTGTAATGATTTATTAAAGTATAACCCACCACTTAGTGTTTTTTTTTATTACAACAATGAAACAGCCTGTTTTATATCCCTTAAAAGTATAATTTTGAATTTCCCGTACGTTAATTGTTCAGTAGGAAAAGGGTTCCTAAAATAAGCCCGAAAAAAAACAGTGATCAAACTTTTCAAACTAATTGGCCATTCACCAGCAATTTTACTCACTTTATTAATTTTCTTTAAAAAAATTTGGGTGCCCTTATTCTCTCCCTAACCTTAAATATACTCCTCTTTCTTGACAATATCTTTTCTTCCTCTCATCTCTCTGTCTAATACTTTGCCTGTCTGTTTCTCATAATTTAAGGTATATATATATTTTTATATTACTACATTTGATTTCCTCTGGTTTTATTTTCGGTCATTAAAAAAAACTAGTGATTTTGAATGATGCAATCAGGATTCCTTGTGCCTTCTAGGTTACATTCAATTTCTGAATATTTATAGCCATCTCACAACAACTAGAATAACGTAACTTTCATCAGTTCAATTACATTTTCTATTTCCAGTGTGCGGGTCTCAAGGATATAATCCCTATTGGCTGAAATTCAACGTAGGAATGAGGCAGTGTCTAACCAAACTGAAATGTGTCATTTCCTTCTGAAAGGAAAACAAATGCTCCTCTTATGCACACCTGTAATAATAAACAAACTCAATGAATAATAAATGACTTGATGATATAATGACATTTGTGTGAAACAAGAAAAAAATATTGCAAATGTCCAGTGGAACATGTAACTTAGCAACAGATAAAGGTGTTTATAGTGCACATGTGATGATAACTTATGCGCACGTAATAGGTTACTTTATTAAAGGGACATTAAACCCAAAAATGTTCTTTCATGATTCAGATGGAGCTCACAATTTTAAACAACTTTCCAATTTAGTTCTGTTATTAAATTGTCTTTGTTTTCTTGTTATCCTTTGTTGAAAAGCAGAGATGAAAGCACAGGAGTGAGCACGTGTCGGCAGCACTCTATGGCAACAATTTTGCAACAATGGTATACATGAGCAAGAGCACTAGATGGCAGCACTATTTCCTGTCCTGTAGAGCTTCAGGCACGTGTACGCTACCTACCTAGGTATCTCTTCAACAAAGAATAGCATGAGAAAGAAGCAAATTGAATAATAAAAGTAAATTGGAAACTTTTTAAAAACTGTATTCTATATCAGAATAATGAAAGAAAACATTTGGGTTTTATGTCCCTTTTAAAGCGCGAATTCTTTTTTTTTGTGGCCTTTGTCTGTTTTTTCATATTTGTGCTTCTCACCACTTCCCCTGTCACCTTTAATATATCCTATTTACATATTGGCATTTCATGTTCTCATTCTCCCTTCAGTGAGCGATCTCCTTGCAGAGTGTATCTTCTATCTCAGTTTTCAAGTATTTGTCTGTAATAAACCCGAACACAGGCTGTATGTTCGCTTTCCTGACAGTTGCAGATGCCCGTAAGGCAGAGTTATGAGCATTTATCATTTATAGAGCAGCTGGAGAGTAAATTCTCTGTCACCATCTGTCTGAACATTGCAAGACCTTGAGAAGATGAGAAAGTCAGTGGTCCACATTTATGGTCTATTACTTTGAAATGTAATTTGGGGTTATTTACATGGATACTTTTTCATAATAACTCTGTTGATATATCCTTATAAATTAAATGTACTGGCATTTTGAGGGAGAACCCTGATGGCTGTGGTATGGGAGAGTGGTATTGAGTCATTTGTACCAAACTGAGTTTCAGGGAAATAACTTACAGTGTATAAACATTGCAAATCAATATAATATCCATAGGTAGTGGTCTTGTGGATCAAAGAATAAAACTCCTTTCTTTATATTTGTCTTCATACAGAAACTCTGTTCCTTAATAAATATGTTATGCAAATTTAGAAATGTCCGCAAAGATGCTCCAATGCTTTAAACTGTAGGGCTTTAAATGAAGCTTATTCTCAGTTTCTTTTGAGCTTCACTTTTGTTTAGTGCAGTGTCACTCACAGACCGCATTAGTGGCATATTTGAATATATTTAAATCCATTTGTGAGTAACATACAGTACCTAATTGGGTCTATAAGATACAAAAAAAGTAATCAAGGATAAGATTAGTCAAATCTGCCAAGCAGACTTAAAATAAATCTATATATACTCTGCATTGAGCTGACAATGATTTAATTGGAGCCATGATCATCCTTATAATCCTTAAGACTTTATGAAACACAGGACTTCTTGAACGATTTCGGACTAGTATGGCAGCAATATGACTAGGATTAGGCACAAAAGACATGTTGATCCTCAGAGAGATTGAGATATTTGGAAAACAGCTACTCGCATTGACATACCCAACAATATTATAAGCAAGATTTAAGACAGTGACACTGCTTTGTGTGAAGAAGACTCCATGAACATCAAGCAGTTCTCAAGTCTCAGTAAGGAGTCTCCCTTGAGATTTGGGTAGAAAAGGTGTGATTTGTACTTGAGATGCTATTAGATTTCCTAGTGAAGTGTGGACTCCTTTTCCTCCTCCTCCATGGCGGGCACAAAAAACTAAGTGTGGATACAAATATCTGCCGGAAATTTGCAGATACCAGGTTGTAGAGGATAGGGTTAACGGTGGAGCTGACGTAGAACAAAACGTTGGTCATCATGTAGAAGTAATGGTAGAAGTCGTGCAATTCACTGGGGAGATAAAAAAAAATGGAACAAATTAAGTTCTACAATAAAATACACATTGTCATATAATCATTTACTTGAGTTATCTATTTAACAAAAAATATAATATTTACATACACTCAAGTACGCATTATCTTCATGTATAAATTAACACATATTACAGAATATATCAGATGAATGGTTTACAGATTACATTTAATATATAGATATGATCTAACAAAGATATATGTTGACGTTTGTTTGAGGTTTTTTGGTTCTTTTAAACAAATTATGCTGATTACATACTGCAGACTAAACTAAGGAACATTCTTGGTCAGTGAAAGTAGAGGGCAGAAGACAGTGATTCACTGTTAAACAATCCCAAAACTAAAGAGGAAAAGTACGTAAACTCACTCTTTCGTAATGCTGCGCTAATAAGAGATTAGACTGAAGAGGCTGTGAAGGAGGCTGTGAGTTTATCACAATAGCTTTGCTGCTAGCAAACTCCCAATAGGAAAACTATTACAGCATTCATTGTAAATATAAATCAAACATTCTGTTTTAAGCTGTGATCTTAGATTATTTTTTTTCTTTTGGCCTCTGCTTTAAACAAGACCAATGTGTACTGAAGATTCTTATAATTGGAAAAAAAGGGTATTTGTTATATGTATTTGTTTTAGGGATAGTCATTTCAATAAGAAACCATACAGCAACTGTGTAGTTTAATCTGAAAAGGCTAACTATGCTTTTAGGTGCAGTGTTCAGGAGAGAAATATGGCAGGGCCTTGGAAGTGTTAAAACTCTTAAACTAATCACTTTCCTACAGCTACAAGACCCATACTCTAACTAGTAAAACCTCTTAATTGGCTAGGGGTGGTTAAGTAATCAACCATTTACTTTGTAACTGAGTAAGAGTACAAGTTCTTATGAAACAACATTATTGTCCTTCATTGTTACATCTTAAAAAGTTATTCAACCCACATTTTTTTTTTTTTTTTCAAAAACAGTTTTTATTGGTTTTCCATTTAGATAATACAATAATACAAAGGGTTTCCACTAGACATTTCGTACAATGGTTCGATGAGTCTGTATTTCTCAGTCCATTCTTTAGTGTCCTTCGCCATCTCTTTATGAGACTGAGTATACAAAGTTCTTGTGTGGACAAAGGGGGGTAATAATAGGGGGGAAACCTTACAGTTGGGTTTTAACATAGAGAGATAGGAATAACTTGTCAAACTATAACATGAAAATAAAAGTAACAACTGGAAACTGAATGTTGTGTTTATAAGGTGGTCAAGCCACTTACTATCATTGTGTCAAAGGAATTTAGCTAATTTCTTGGCAGTGTTCTGCATGTCTATCTTATCTCAGTATCAGGTCCTAGCCTTAGTCTGGGTGTCTCCCAATTTAAAGGTATTATTAAGCGTTGAGTGTATTAAGGATAGATTCCCAATAAAACTTGACGTCTAGGAATAGATCTAGTTGGTTGCGTCTGTAATAACCGTATTGTTCTAGTTGTATGGTTTCTGAAACTTTTGATAGCCATTGTTGGCTAGATGGGACTAAGAGGGATTTCCAGTTTTGTGCTACTAAGGCTTTCGCACTGCTTAAGCATATTGTCAACAGTGTGGATCTTATTTTACATTGGTTCTCCGGTCTTAGATTTAACAATAATGTAGGGGTTAAGGTGAAGTCGTTATCCATAAAGTGTTTTAGGTGAAATTCTACTGATCTCCAGAAAGGTGTTATCTTGTCACATTGCCACCAAATATGTACCATTGTCCCCCCACATTTTTTCTTTTATGATTCAGATAGAGCATGCCATTTTAATAAAATTTACAATTTACTTATATTATCTTATTTATTTTATTCTCTTGGCATTATTTGTTGAAGAAACAGCAATGCACATGGGGGAGCAAATACAATGATATATATATATTTGCAGCCACCAATCAGCAGCTCCTGGGAATGCTTTTTTTAACAAGTAGAACAAAACAGTAAATTGGAAAGTTGTTTAAATTGCATGCTGTCTCTGAATCATGAAAGAAAAAAATATCCCTTTACAGAATGTTAAAGTATATTACAGTTTTTGTTGTTTGGAAAATAAATGATCCTGTACCAAAGTAATGACATAAATATTTATTTTTTATGTTTGTGGAGTGTGCAGAACTACTAATTGTCCCACAGAACAAAGTAAAACTGGGGATCACCTTAACCCTATCCATAAATATCTGGACACATACCTCCTGGACCAAAGGTCTGCTGACTGCACACATCCCATATACTGCATACATGCAGGACAACCCAACTCCACACCATATAACATTGTCAAGCACCCACACCCTGATTACTGACTGACAAGACATCTGGTCCTGGGATGAATAAAGTGAAAGTTGAGATATATGGGTGTGTCACAGTCCTCCAATAGAGCAAAAGTCAAAACAATCAGCTGTTAGTCTGAAGTTGTTTTGTTTAATGCCTCTTTAACTTTGCCAGATTTAGAAACCGATTTTGAAAGAGCCAAGAGTGCCCTCTAATAATTTTCCCAGCAGCCTAAAATACATGTTATTTGTTTAATAATTCTCTAAATAAAACTGGATATCCAAGCTACAGAGAGGCTGCTCTTTCTCCATTATGCTAATCTAAAAGAAAACTTTCTAAAAACTGTCTATACATGGTATCTTCTTCACCCAACGCGACTATTTGCTAGTAAAAGGGCCGTTAGTGAGCTATGTTTAAGAGGTCGTGGGGAAAGAGGAACACGTTTTCACATGTGGTGGCAATGTCGGCATGTAGCACAGATTTGGCCCCAAGCCTCTGAATTTGTAACTATCATCTTTAATATACAAATTGACCTCACCCCTTCGCAGGCTCTGATACATGACAACATATGAGGTTTATCACAGTTTAACAGTAAGCTTGCTATGACCATTTGCACTGCAGTTAGATTGTGTATCGCCAGATGTTGGAAGAAAGGGGTTCCTTATTTTTCCCTGATCATCCGTAAGATTGAATACATTTATCAAATGTCCAGCATTTCAGCAGACTTACTAGCAAAAAAGGACCACTTTCTTTTGATCTGGGAACCTTGGATTATGTACTCTGAGGCCTCTTCTAGAAACCTACATAGATTACGACCCCACATTAGACATGTGCGTTTTGTTTTGGACAAATTCGGAATTCGCCTGATTCGGAGATTCGAATGCATCCGAATTTCCGAATAGGCACATCCCAAAAAATTCAGAAAAATTCAGAAAATGAATAAATTAGTTTCCAAATGGTCGGATTCATTATTCATATTCATAATTTTTAATTGTTTCTAAACCACAGTTCCCAGACACTAACTCTAAGTCTATAATAAAGCTATTCACCCCTAAACCACCATTCACCGACGTCGCCGACATTAACTAAACCTATTAACCCCTAAAACCACCATCCCAAAATATTGCCAACACAAACTAAACATATTAACCCTTAAACCGCCGTTCCCAAACATCGGCGCCACTAAATAAAGTTATTGGCCCCTAAACCGCACCCCCCACATCCCCAACACTACCTAAACCTATTAACTCCTAAACCGCCATTCCCTGACATTGCTGACACTAACTATATCACTAAATAAACCTATTAACCCTAAACCGCTGTTCTGAAACATCGCCGACACAAACTAAACCTATTAAACCCTAAACTGCTGTTCCCAAACATCGGAGACACAAACAAAACCTATTAACCCCTACACCGCACCCCCACATCGCCAACACAAACTAAACCTATTAACTCCTAAACCGCACCCCGCCACATCGCCAACACTAACTAAATCTATTAACCCCTAAACCGCTGGCCCTCACATCGCAACAAACTAAATTAAACTATATTAACCCCTAAACCTAACACCCCCTAACTTTAAACCTAACCATAACCCTAACCCTAAACCTAACACCCCCTAACTTTAACATAATTAAAAATAGACCTAAATTAAAGTTAAAATTATTAACTAAATAAATAGTATACCTATTTAAAACTAAATACAAAGTAACTTACCTGTGAAATAAAAACATAAGCTAGCTACAATATAACTAATAGTTATTGCGATGTGGGGGGCGGTGGTTTAGTGGTTAATAGGTTTAGTTAGTGTTGGCGATGTGGGGGGTGCGGTTTAGGGGTTAATGGGTTTAGTTAGTGTCGGTGATGTTGGGGAACTGTGGTTTAGGGGTAATAGGTTTAGTTAGTGTTGGTGATGTTTGGGAACAGCAGTTTAGGGGTTGATAGGTTTATGTAGAGTTGGCGATGTGGGGGGGTGTGGTTTAGGGGTTAATAGTTTTAGTTAGTGTCGGCGATGACGGGGAATGGCGGTTTAGGGGTTAATAACTTTACTTTGTGATTTAGTTAGTGTCGGCGATGTGCGGGGGTGGTGGTTTAGGGGTTAATAGGTTTAGGTAGTGTTAGTGATGTGGGGGGACGGCGATTTAGGCGTTAATAGCTTTATTTAGTGGTGGCGTGGGTGGCGGCGGCGGTGGTTTAACATAATTTTTTTCGGCCGGAACATTAGTAAGAAATAATGATTCGGTCCGTAATAACGATTCGGTCCGACATTAATAATAATTCAGTAACGTTTCGAATGAATACGAATTTCAAAATTCGGAAGGACACGGATAAATCCCAAAACCGAATACACATATTGAATTATTACGAAGGTCTCGAACCAAATTTTTTTTTACGACCCGAAGCGAAACAAAGCAAATCGATTTTTTCAATCGCACACAAGTCTACCCCACATAACAGGCAAAATAGGCATACTTAATACTTTACCTCACAAAATCGCTCAGCTAGATAAATACACTCAATATAATTATAACTGGATAAATCAATCCTTGTTTTCTTAAATAAGCAATAACATGTAACAACACTTGTGAGATGAGCCTAACAGCTTTGGTGAATGTATATTTATTTTGCCTGTAACAGCTACAAATTATCCTGCAAGTCGTTTATTTACAATTTCTGTGCAACGACTTTTGTAAATGTTTTTCTTTTTTGTGAAAACCTAAAAACCTAATAAAAATTGTTTAAAAATAAATAACATTTGCAAAATAATTATTAAACAAGATTTGCTTTAGGGTTGCTGTTTCAGTGGTGCAAAATAAACTCTTTTTTTTTTAGGATATTTTGGCACAAATTTTGTCATGTTTTGCGTGCAGAGTTCATCTCAGTGCATTTGGATTAAATCCATCAATGTCACGGAGCTCTGAGGCATATTTGCACGCCATGGAGGAGATGTAAATTTCTAATTAAACAACACGGTGATACTCTTGAAATTATGCATATAGTAATACAGATAAATAAATATTACACCACTTAAAAGCTGTATACATTTATTCCCCAAGCACAGAAATTTGTCTCTCTGCCCTAATCCCATGGCAGGAAATATTGAAAGCATTGCAATTAATTGTGCTTTTAAGCAGACTTAATGAAAGCAAAATTGAATTAACAACATGAGATTGGCTTTGAGGCTCTTGGTCTCATCCATCCATTTTATATTGAAAAACTTGACCTTGCTACTGGGTTTGGCAAATAACAATATAGTGAAGTCCAAGCAATTTAATTCTGAGGGCCCAAAGGAACATTTTCACTGTCTGTTCATTTTAAATAGCTTAGCAAATGCTGCTAGAAAATATATTGCTCAATTATTTAGCAAGCAGCTGCACCTATCAGGAATGTTCTTATCACTCATCCAACAAGTCTGTTATAAACAAGGGGGAAGAATTGACTACACCAAACACGAATAGGGGAGGAATCTGTTTGAATTGTTACAGTATATTTTTAGTTGTAAAAAATAGTTAAATATATATTTTTGCCAAACTTAAAGTCTCCATTGATCAGCATTTGTCAGAATTCAATGTGTCTTTTTTTTTTTGGTCACAATCTGTATGATTTAATATTAAACATGGAAGATTAGTTGGGACATTCGGCAATGATGCTCAACATGATAAGAACAAACTTCTCTTCTATTCATTCTCTACCAAATCCATCTCTTTTCGGTGTCTCCTTCTCATTTGCAATGGAAAGTTAGGTATCTGCCCTGTTCCATTCAACTAATTATACCACTTGGTGACTAAGACACCTCATTCTCTCTCATCTCTTAAAACTGTAGCCATAATGCTAATTACAATTTTATATTAAAACACTTTGGTCTCCCTTAAAATCCTGGGCAACAGTAGATCCTCCTTCTTCAGTACTAGGCCTCAGACCATGGACTGCCTCCAGGGATCCCTTCAATTTATATAAAAACTAAAATAATGAATTTTGATTGTTATATAAATAAACCAATCAAAATTGTGAATGGGCAGGCAAACTATTAGAAATTGAGCATGTCCACTCTTCCCTCATTCGACTGGTTAGTCACTATTAATTTATCATACCATGGTGATTCATTGCTGATGGCCAATAGGATGCTTAAGAAAGAAGATTCCTCTACTAATGTAAGGAGATTTTTTGGGGCCGATTTATCATTGTGTGGGTGGACATGATCCGCTGTAGCCGATCATGTCCGCCGCACATCAATAAATGCCGACAGCATACGTGTTGGGGGGTTAAGATGGACTAAGATTTCATGTAATAAGGAGGTTTGTGATGTAGGTGTCTTGTGAAGGGTAGGTTGTCATGGGAGGGAGGTCTTACATAAAGTGGGTATGTATATAGTTAAGGGGGTGTTTGTAGTGGGGGGCATGGGGAGCTTGTTAGGTGTTAGGGGGGATTATGGTGGTGGTCCAGTAATTGCAGCTATGGTTATAAGAGGTGGGGTGATATAATTTTGGTTAGAGTTATTAGATGTGGTCGACTAAAATCCCATTAACGGTAACTGACACTGGTAAGCAAAGATTGTGTATACAGATATTAGTGATGGGGGGCCGGGTAAGCTTTGCTTTATTGTGATTTTGAACTGATTCCCATATATGCTTTACAGTGATAGGGACAGAATCGGGGTGGATGATCTTTTTTTTGCTTTAATTGGATTTTTTGGGTAGGTGCTGTCATGCAATTATGGTTTTCACTAGATATAAATAATGTAGCAATAACTGTGCAGCAGCCATCACTATGTACAGACATGATTATGCTACATAGATTAGGTGCCTTGACATATCAAGTTATCTCCATATAACCTTATCTTTTCATCACTCTCAAGTCTTAACAGGTTTGTAATTCTGTGTTGGTGCAATGTTTATCTTGATTGTGAGCTAGCCTACAGGTTGCTCAGATATTTAAAAACACTTTATATGTAATAACATATGAACATGATTAATTAATACATACCTTACAAAGTAGTTATTTTCTTATGGAAGCTAAATTTTGGGCTAAATAAAGCTGCAACTGAGGTGGTGAGTAGATGTGGACACATTGTGCCTATAGGCTGCACTTCACTGACAAGGCCCACAGAAGGCCAAAATGTGCATCTGAAGTTCCAGTGTCTGTAGTTCAGTGAAGGATTGCCTGGTATTTCAGGACTTACCCGCCTCCTAAAAATAAGCCCGACACGTAAAACCCCAATATCTGCCATCAAACCCACATTGGAACTAATAATAAAAGTTATAACCCCAAAACTGACAACCCCCCACAACGCAATATGCCTAATTAAACTAGTAACCCTTAATCCGACATTCACACACATCACAAACTACCTAATAAAAGTATTAACCCCTGAATCCGCAAACCTCAACATCGCAAACTACCTATTAAAACTATTAACCCCTATTCCGCCATTAACCCACATCGCAATAAACCTAATAAAGTATATTAACCCCTAATCCGCCATTAACCCACATCGCAATAAACCTAATAAAGTATATTAACCCCTAATCCGCCATTAACCCACAACGTAATAATCCTAATAAATCTATTAGCCCCTAATCCGCTAACCCCCCACAACGCAAATAACTAATTAAATTACTAAGCCCCCTAACATAACGCCCCCTAAATTAACCCACTTACCTAAATTAAAAAATATTAACACCTAGAGCACGACGGCTTTTAACGCTGAAAAAAGGGCAATTATTTTTGGTTAACTTAGATTTTTTACATTTTTCGCAGGATTTGTTTTTTTTGTTGTAATTTAGATTTTTTATTTTTTTTCATAGTGTTAGGTTTTTTAAAATTTGTAATATAGATATTTTAATTGATAGTTTTTATATTTTATTAGAATAGTAAGGTTAGATTAATTTATAGTTTAATGTTATGTTTTTTTTTTCCCACTGGTAAGTTTTTATTTATTTAAATAGAGTTATATTGTAATTTTAATTTAAAGTTAGGGGGGTGTTAGGTTTAGGGGTTAATAGTTTAATTAAGTGTTTTGCAGTGTGGTGGGCCCAAGGTTTAGGGTTTAATAACTTTATTTAGTGGTGGCGATGTCGGGAAGCAGCGGAATAAGGGGTTAATAACTTTATTATAGTGGCAGCAATGTTGGGTGCGGGGAATAGGGGTTAATAACTTTATTATAGTGGTGGCGATATTGTGGTGCAGGGAATAGGGGTTAATAACTTTATTATAGTGGCGGCGATGTCGGGGAGCAGCGGAATAGGGGTTAATAACTTTTATTAATGCCGGCGATGTCGGGAGTGTCAGATTAGGGGTTAATAAATGTATTTAGGTGTCAGTGATGTCGGGGGCAGCAGATTAGGGGTGTTTAGACTTGGGGTTTATGTTATGTTTAAACGTAACTTTTTTCCCCCCATAGACATCAATGGGGTTGCGTTACAGTGATTTTTCATTCCGCACTTAAGGTGTTTTTTCCTAACACTCTCTCCCCATTTATGTCTATGGGGGAAAGCCTGCACGAGCACGTATTCTCAGCCCTTGGCTTTGTGCGGTATGGAGCTTAACGCCACCATATCGCATGCACAAGGAGGCTTTTTAGAAACTCGTAATGGCAGCGCTATGGGGGGTAATATATCGCAACTTTATTTGCGTTGATTTCGCACCCTGTTTAGCTCAAAACTTGTAATCTAGGTGAATGTTACAATTAAAATAAAAAAGCAAACATTACTTAAAAATAAAAAAAAACTAAATTTAAATTAATCTAAGATTACAAAAAATAAAAAAAGTCTAAGATTACATAAAATAATAAACCAAATTATCAAAAAAAATCTAATCCCTAAGAAAATAAAAAAGCCTCCCCCAAATAAAAACACCCCATATCTAATACTGAACTACAAATAGCTCTTAAAAGGGCCTTTTTGTAGGGCAATGCCCTGAGTTAAACAGCTCTTTTCCTTCAAAAATACTAAGCCCCCCCTCTAACAGTAAAACCCCCCACCCACAAAACCCCCCAAAATAAAAAAAACTAACACTAAAAAATCATAAACTACCCATTGGGGCATTTATATGGGCATTGCCCTTAAAAGGGCATTCAGCTTTTTTTACTGCTGTTAAAAGGGAATTCAGCTCTTTTAAGAGTGCCCAGAAATCCCTAATCTAAAAAAAAACAACCCCCCCAAAAAAAAGCCTAAGTCTAACCCCCCAAATAGGTACTCACTGTTCCTGAAACCCAGCGTAGAAGGTCCTGTTCCCGGCTGTTAAAATCAGTCAATAGGATTTAAGCAGCTCTCATTCTATTGACTGATTTGAATCAACCAATAGAATGAGAGCTGCTTAAATCCTATTGTCTGATTTGAACAGCCAATAGGATTTTAGCAGCCCTAATTCCTATTGGCTGATTCAAATTTTTCAGCCAATAGGAATGCAATGGTACCTCCAGTATAAAAGGGATACCTTGCATTTCAATCCTCAGTGTGTGGTGGACAATCGCATGAAGAGGACCTCCACGTTGGATCGATGGACCTCTGTCTAGACCTCCGCCTGGAGCTCCGCCTTGGACCTCCGCCTGGAGCTCCGCCTTGGACCTCCGCCTCTGTGCATCGCCGCTCCGCCTCCACAGGGATGAAGAAGATGCCGGTCCCACGATGGATGAAGATGAAGCCATCTGGATGAAGAGTGACCTTTCGCTGCCTGGATGTCCGGACTTCAGGAACTGTAAGTGGATCTTCTATGGTTAGTGTTAGGATTTTTAAAACTTTTTTGGGTGTTTTTTTTTTTTTTAGTTTAGGGTTTGGGCTTTTTTTAAAAGAGCTAATTGCCCTTTGCAGGGCAATGGAAAAGAGCTAAATGCCCTTTAAAGGGCAATGCCCATACAAATGCCCTTTTCAGGGCAATGGGTAGCTTAGGTTTTTGTTAGAGTTAGGTTTTTTTATTTTGGGGGGTTGGTTGGGTGGTGGGTTTTACTGTTGTGGAGTCTGTGTTTTTTACAGGTAAAAGAGCTGTTTAACTTAGGGCAATGCACTACAAAAGGCCCTTTAAAGGGCTTTTGGTAGTTTATTGTAGGCTAGGTTTTTTTTTTTATTTTGGGTGGGCTTTTTTATTTTATAGGGCTATTAGATTAGGTGTAATTCTTTTTTTATTTTGATAATTTCATTTCTTATTTTTCATAAGTTAGTGTTTGTTATTTTTTGTAATTTAGTAATTTTTATTTTTTGTAATTAGATATTTTGTAATTTTTATAGTAGTGTTAGGATTTTTTTTAAGATGTATTTTAGTTTTCTTTAATTGGTAGTTAGTTTAATTTTAGTTTAATAGTTATCTTAGTTAATTGTTAGTTTAAACTTAGTTTTTTTAATTTGACAGGTAAGTTTTAATTTAATTTAAGATAGGGAAATTGTAATTTTATTATAAAGTTAGAGGGGCGTTAGGTTTAGGGGTTACTAGTTTAAATTAGTTTATTGAGATGTGGGGGCTTTTGGTTTAGGGGTTAATAGTTTAATTTAGTATAGTTCCTTGTGGGGGGCTTGCGGTTTAGGGGTTAATAGGTTTATTATAGTGGTGGCGGTGGCGGGGAGCGGCGGAATAGGAGTTAATATCTTTATTATAGTGTGGGCGATGTTGGGGTGTAGGAGAATAGGGGTTAATAACTTTAAAGCAAGGAAATGAAGGAATCCGGCACTTCTTGAAGTTTTAAGAGCAAACAGTTTTATTGGCAGGTAAAATGAAAAGCAAACGTAATGCATAGCAGCCCCAGCAATTTAGTCATTGCGGCACAGCAAACAACAAGTTAGCATGGATGGTGGTCACTAAAGCTGACGTATTTCGGCATCCCACGCCGTAGTCATTAGTATAGTGGCGGCGATGTCGGGGAGCGGCGGAATATGGGTTAATACATTTTATTAGTGGTGGCGAAGTCGGGAGCGGCAGATTAGGGGTAAATAACTTTAATATAGTATTTGCGATGCGGGAAGGCCTCGGTTTAGGGGTTAATAAGTAGTTTATGGGTGTTTAGTGTACTTTGTGACACTTTAGTTATGAGTTTTATGTAACAGTTTTGTAGCGTAACACTCATAACTACTGCTCTCAGATTGCGAAACGGATCTTGTTGGTATAGGCTGCAATGCAAGCTTTATAGCCTCACCGCAAAACTCGTAATGGCTGCGTTATGGAAGTCCCATGAAAAAAACGTAATTTTTACGAGTGCGGGACTGGCGTTGCGCTACAGGCTAAAAGGCTTGTGGTACAGCTATACCGACAAGACTTGTAATGGCTGCGGTGCTGTTTTAACACCAAAATTAAAAAATTTTCAGCGTTAAAACCCGAACGCAAAACTTGTAATCTAGGTGTTAGTTATTTGCGTTGTGGGGGTTTGACGGATTAGGGGTTAATAGATTTATTAGGATTATTGCGTTGTAGGTTAATGGCAGATTAGGGGTTAATATACTTTATTAGGTTTATTGCGATGTGGGTTAATGGCGGATTAGGGGATTAATATACTTTACTAGGTTTATTGCGATGTGGGTTAATGGCAGATTAGCGGTCAATATACTTTATTAGGTTTATTGCGATGTGGGTTAATGGTGGATTGGGGTTAATATCCTTAATTAGTAATTGCGGTGGGGGTTTGCGGTTGATAGGTAGATAGATATTGCACATGGGTTAGGTGTTAGTTATTTTCAGGAGGTAGATAGAAATTGCGCATGTGTTAGGTGTTAGTTAATATTTTCAGGCAGTTGCGGGAGTTACGGTGCTTACATTTTCAGTGCAAAGCTTGGAGTAAAATTTCTCCATTTTTGCCGCGTAAATCCTTGCGCTGAATATGTGATACCGATTTGCGAAGCGGGTCTGTGTTAGCTTATGGGAGTAAACATTGTGGTTGACATTTATATGCGGCGCTGTATATGTGACATCAAAACCGCGTAAAAACCGGCGTCACCGGCTTTTGCAGGCCGACGCCGCATATGTAATCTTGCCAGTAGATTTTATTTTTTATTTTCCTGCCCAAAGTATGTTTCATCTACTATAACCTATCTATTGTTTTACTCTGATCTTGCATTTTTTGTTGCCCCAAGTGGCATCATGGGAGCAGCTACACTCTTCCTATACTGTTTCATGGGAAGCATATTTCTTGGGTTCATTTACACCTCAGATACTATTTATATTTTCATGATGTGTCTAATTGCAATTACATGCTGTATGACACTCCATTGTCTTCATCTTGACCTGTTAACTAGCCATACTACTAATTCTAGAACTTATCCTCTCTATATCCTTGGCTGCTAAAGTCGGTTCATTTCTAGTCTTCCAGATTCTCTCCTTTTCTCATTACAACATTTCCTCAAGTAAACTATTAAAGAAGCATTAAATTGATAGTAAATTAAAATGTTGTAAACATACCAGAATACCCAAAATGTAATATTGAACTAAACTGCTGCATTATTATTTTTTTTTATAAATGTGACTTCCTATGTTTTAAAAAAAAAAAGTTTTTCTTTCACTGTTGTGTGTTTTTCACTTCTCCCCCTTGTATTTTCTTTTATGTAGTGTAGTGAAGGTATGGAGTGGTCCCACCCGCTCTATACATAGTAGTAAATGTGACCGCACAAATGATTTCATAGAAGCTACAGAGAAAATAGAGAGCCGTGTGGCTTCTCTTCTGATTGGGTAACAGTGCAAAACATCAAAATAAGAAGAAAAAAAAAAACTCGCACTAGTGGAGTGGCAGGTAAACAATAAGTAAAATAGTAGAAAAATAGAAGAAATTAGAAACAACTTAAACAAAATTCTATGTATTACATAGCAAATTCTATTAAACTGTAAACAGCAAAACCCACGCTTTGCAATTCCTTTAAGAAGGCCCTTGACCACTAAAACCTATAAATAGACAAGACCAATGAATCTTGCAGAAAGGCTGGACCTATAAATTCTTAAGGAGACTCAAGACTGCAGAAAAGTAAACCAAGGATCATAACAAGAGGCCAAGAACTAGTAAATCTGGAGAAAACCCAGCACAAGAATGCAATAGATAATCATCACCAAGTACATTTAATATAATGTTCATGTGCTAACAATAATATGTAATACCTAAAAGTTTACACAAGTAAGAAAGAACCTAGGAAGAACCTAGGATTTACAATTAATATGTGTGCATTTCAAGAATGAATTATTTCAGCAGACTGATATTGTAAATTATGTAAATGTGTTACAGCTGTATAACTACTACAATTATAAGCAGAACGTTGTTTCTTTGACACTCCATCCATGAGAACTTAAATAAATATTGATTCAGTAATTCTTAATCCACTTAACACAGTGGCAGACACTTTAAAACATTGTGCTGCTTCTGCTAATAATCTGCTAATTGCTTCAATAAACTGACACAGACGATGCTACATTGCACATTGATATCATTTTGATTGTTTGGTAAGGTGTCTGTGTGCCTCTTGTCAATTTTGAAAGGACCTAAATAAACCTACTGTAAATGAACATTTCTCACGGCCATTCAGAAATCAGTTTTCATGATTTATTACTTAAAAGAAATATAAAAAATGTGCAGCCCATACTGGCATAAGCTGCCAAAACTCAGTGTTGTAATTATAATTTATTTGTAAAGCACCAACATATTCTGCAGAAATATTACATAGGTGTATTATGCTATAGCACAATTTACAAAAAATAAATTATAAAATTATAGAAGGGCAGAGGTTACTACCCATGAGATTTCACCTAATGTAGGTCACCTTGTAAAAAGGTGATATACAATACAATAATGCTCATGAGTTCATATGCTAAAGGACAAGGTTCTTATAGGTTGTAAGTGTTACTAAATAGTAGTGTTTTAAGGGAACACTTGAAGCTCTGAAAGCTTGATAGGTACAGTTCCTGGAATTTCCTGTAGGGGGATGTAAAGAGGTGACAGAAGAGGATAACCAATTTAGGCATTGGGCAGAGCAAAGGGGTGGCTAGAAGAATATTTGCAGACAAGGGCTGAGATATAGGAAGGAGCAGTGTTTTACAAGGTATGGTATGCCAGCGTTAGGATTTTATTGTTGAGGCTAAAGAAAGTCAGTGGAGGGATTGGTAGAGTGGTGCAGCAGATAAGGAGTGATGTTAAAGCAATATCAGTTTGGCACAGGCATTTATGAGTGATTGCAGAGGGAACACATGGTAGCTTGGTTGACATGAAAGGATGCAGTTGCAAAAGTCGTAGTGGTATATGACAAAAGAGTCAATTAGAACTGTCCAAAAGATTGTATGTGGTGAAACGATAGTCAAATATAACCCCAAAACAGGTTGGAGTGATCACAGTATTGTAAACAGTTATTGAGATTTGTGGTGTGAGAATATTTGATGAAGATGGAATTAGGAAGAGCGCGGTTTTTGAGACTTTAAGCTAAGGAGCAGTGTAGATTAGGTGCAGAGAGCTAGAATTGTGTCTTATCAGAAGGGGGCCAAGAACAGAACTTTGTGACATCAAAGTTAAGGAAATAGGAAGAGAACCACTAGAGGGCTGTTGTGGGTTTGGAGAAAAAGAGGGTGGACAACCGAATGGAGCTTGAGGGCCTGTGTTTCTGGCGAGCCTAAAGACCGCTGCTCCATAACCCTGTCCGAGTACGATCGGGTTGATTGACACCTCCATGCTGGCGGCCGATTGGCCACAAATCTGCAGGCGGCGTTGCACCAGCAGCTCACAAGAGCTGCTGGTGCAATGCTGAATACGGAGAGAGTATTGTTTTCCGCATTCAGCGAGGTCTGTCGAACCTGATCCGCACTGTTGGATCAGGCCCGACAGACCTTTGTTAAATAAGCCTCTAAGTGCTATTGCATTGTCTTGTTATCTTGCATTTGTTGATTATGCAAATCTACTGTGTTGACTGGTGAAGTGATGCTGAGTGCAAAGAGATTATTATGAGTAATGGGGAGTTAGTGAACTGTGGATAAGAACAATACTGGCTAAAGATGTGTGATAGACCATAGGATAAAATAAGCTGGGGCAATGGGAGGGCCAACAATGATGTTGAAATCGCCAAGAATGGGGACAGGTGTATCAGATGAGAAAACCTAGGGTAGCCAGGTGGTAAAGAAGAAAGGTTGGAAACCCAGGGGTGATATGTAGCAGTTACACATAGAAAGACGTGAGGAAACTAATGAACTAATTAACGCCTCGCTGTCTGTTACTAGGCCTGGTGAGTATTCCAAAGTGTACCAGCGAAAGGGATGCACACTTTGGATAGACAAGCAATGCATTTTATGTTTTATGAGTTATTTTAAAGTTATTAATGGGACATTGAATGTTATAAAGTCCATGATTGGGGGCAGAAGTCACAAGCAAATACTAGTATCAAGTAGTAGCAAGATAAGAGTGACTGAAGACTGGGTAAAGGTTTGCAGAACTGAGAGGGTTTATATAATTTTGGAGCAGGTTGGGTAAAGTGAGTTTAGTAATATGTGGAACTCTTATGAACTGATTTGAAAAGATAGAATAGATGGCCCAATAACTATTGGGGTGTAGAGTGGTTATGAGAAAGAGAGCAATTTAGAGACTAAATAGAAACAATGGTTTACTTGCCTTGCTTGTACTTTGCTCAAATCTTGTATAATTGTTATTGTCTCACTTTTAAATGCTTACTTTTAATAATACATAAAACAATGCAAGCAGCTTCTCTAGCTATACTTCAAAAACAAAGGAGGAATGAAAAAGAAGAAAGCTTATATACAGCTATACATCCAGCATAGATCAATCCTAATAAAAATGAACATTTAATAAAATATTAAAATATTTCACCATGACATTAAAATACCCTTGAAAAACTCTGCAATAGCAAGGACGAAACGCGTAGGATCATAGGAACTACAGACTTTGAGTTCGCTTTCATTGAGCCTTTAAAAATGGAGCCGTAAGCTACCGAAGCAGCCGACAGCTAAAATTAATTTATGGCTCCATTTTAGTACCAGGTTTCCATTTAAATATTTTGTGCATTGCGTGCAGTCGCTCTTTTCATGTAGCTGTAAGTTAACGTTGTGTTAATGCTTCGATCTGACATCGGATTTCTTGAAAATCAATTAGTTGCTAAGATATACGCTATAGAATTTACGTTTAACGTCCGTGCTCCTTACCTGTGATCACCTCTCAAGAAAAATAAAGATACACTTATTTATAATACATATTTTTAACAATAATCAAATACTATTTTTTAAAATATTTATATTTACCACTTCATAAATATAAGTGATATGTATTGCTGCCCTAGGCATTGGTTAATTATTATATTTAAATATATACTGATATTTCTATTATAATATAAGTTCATTTCAGTTCCTTATTGAACATTTGTGTAACCAATTACACTCCTAATAGAGTATTATGTCTTCTGCCTATATGGAATTCTAAGAGCAGTGTAACCGCGCAGCGTGATTGTTATTAGTTTGATTTGTTTTCATTCTTGAAATAATTTTATCATTATCATAAATTAGTTGGATCATTTATACATATTTTAATTCAAAGCACAATATATGTTACAGTACCACTTGTGCTAAGAGATTTTAATTTTTTTTTTTAAATAAATATGATATTACTAAGTGTAAATCACTCACACATGTATGGTCATTACCTATTAAGTCAACAATCTGAGTGCAGTGTGTAATCAATATTGCCTTGGTTGTCCCATTGCACAAGTATCACTGAACACAAAAGATCCCTATGACAGAAATTCTGTCAGAACAATCTTATCTAGTCTCACAGTGAAATGTTGTGCAATTATTAAAATTACACTACTGCAAAAAGTATTTTCAGACATCAATCTAATTCATAATTACAGAGCCACCAGAAGTATCAAAACCATCTAGCAATACTACCTCTAGTTTTCCCATGCTGGAGTTTTGTTTTTTTAAATGTAATGCAGATATTTGCACAACTTATGCTGGCACTGATTGGTAATTATCCTCTGTGGACTGAGCATGGAGCATTCCTATCAATCAGCACCACCGTATATGCATCAGAAACATGCATATGATGCCAATAAATAATCCTTCTTTAATGCACTTTGCATTGAAAAGTGTCTTTCAATAGTATGATAAGGCTGTACAGCTCCATCATACTATTGGCTTTATGTCCATTTATTAATAGTTATAAACTAATGTTGTCTATAACCATCTAAAAACTGTATCCATGAAAAAGGAATGGTAAGTAATCTGCTATATGAAGAATACTGTACTGTTATTACACGGACACATAAGCAGATAGCAAAAATAAAAAGTCTCTTATTTATGTTATTTACCTTCCAACGTGATAATACGCTTTGCTAATTTAATTCAATATACAGCCTGGTGTCTGAGGTTAAGGGATTCATTATTAGAAGTAGAAGCCATTGTGACTAGGGTGATCTGTGATGCTGGTTCACAGTTAGATTTAAATGCAGTGAGGGAATTAGAATGTTAATTCTATTGAGCCATGACAAGTGTAATTAGGGCTTATTTGTGAGAGTTGAGGGAGTTAGGATGTTGGTAGCAGATATTCTGGACACCAGATGCACCTTCAGTATACAGGGGTAACACTGATACCTAAATAATATAGGGACTGATTATCTAAAAGTCTCTGGACTGGCGAGATTCTATAAGAAAACTCGTCAGTCTTTCTATTTTCCTTGTGGAATTATATAAAGCCATTTTTTACCCTGAAAACAGGGTGTCTCGCTAATATGCATATACTACATTTTCGTATGAGGGGATGCATACATTACAAAAGCGCACAATTAAAATTATTTAAAAATCATACAAAAGAATAATTTCACCATTCACACAAAAATACATAGGAAAAAAATGTATTATTAAAGGACCAGTAAACAGTAGATTTGCAAAATCAACAAATGCAAATAATAAGGCAATGCAATAGCATTTACTCAGATTGAGCTTGCATTCTATTGGCTGTTCCAATCAGCCAATAGAATGCGAGCTCAATCTGATTGGCTGATTGGATCAGCCAATCGGATTGAACTTCAATCTGATTGGCTGATTCAATCAGCCAATCAGATTTTTCCTACCTTAATTTCGGAATTGAAGGGACGCCATCTTGGATGACATCCCTTAAAGGAACCTTCATTCGTCGTTAGTCGTCGGGAAGAAGAGGATGACTCCGCTCCGCTCCAGATGGATGAAGATTGAAGACGCCGCATGGATGAAGACGTCTATCGGATGGAAGACCTCTTCAGCGCCCCTTGGATAATGACTTCTGCCGCTCCAGATCTCCTCTTCGGTTCCATCGGTGGTCGGCTGGCTGAAGATGGCTCAAGGTAGGATGATCTTCAGGGGGGTAGTGTTAGGTTTATTTAAGGGGGGTTTGGGTTAGATTAGGGGTATGTGGGTGGTGGGTTTTAATGTTGGGGGGGTAGTATTTTTATTTTACAGGCAAAAGAGCTGTTTTCTTTGGGGCATGCCCCGCAAAAGGCCCTTTTAAGGGCTGGTAAGGTAATAGAGCTGGTAACTTTTTAATGTAGAATAGAGTAGGGACATTTTTTTATTTTGGGGGGCTTTGTTATTTTATTAGGGGGCTTAGATTAGGTGTAAGTAGCTTAAAATTGTTGTAATATTTTTTAAATGTTTTTAACTTATTTTTTTATCTTTTGTAACTTAGCTTTTTTATTTTTTGTACTTTAGTTAGTTTATTTAATTTAATTGTAGTTATTTGTAGGTAATTTATTTAATTAATTTAATGATAGTGTAGTGTTAGGTTTAATTGTAACTTAGTTTAGGATTTATTTTACAGGTAATTTTGTATTTCTTTTAGCTAGGTAGTTATTAAATAGTTAATAACTATTTAATAACTATTCTAACTAGCTAAAATAAATACAAAGTTACCTGTAAAATAAATCCAGCTCACTGTGGGATTGAAGTGGATACCCAGAAGATGCCCCTGAGGGGATTGATAGTAGATATCCTATGTGGAACCAAAGTATATGCACATAGCCCAGTATTGTTAAGACAGAGAGACAAGTAAGTAAAGAATAAACTTACAAGATCCAATGCACCTCCAGGTGCATTAACAGCAGGCTGGGACCTAACAGTCGCCCAGCAGACTGGAAAACTCCCAGCAGGTCCTGGTCTTCCTCAGGTGTAATAGCAGCACAGCCCAATTATGTACTCACAAAAAATACACCAAAGATCAAGCAAGTGTATTAAAATGTATAAAACTTTAATAAAAAGCGACGCGTTTCTCAGCTGACTAAGAGCTGTTTCCTCAGGCTAACTTGTCTCTCTGTCTTAACAATACTGGGCTATGTGCATATACTTTGTGTCCACATAGGATATCTACTATCAATCCCCTCAGGGACATCTTCTGGGTATCCACTTCAATCCCACAGTGAGCTGGACCACTGCGAGGCTCCGGCCTGCATCAATAACACCACAGGGTGCGCTGCTCTTGTGAGTATACATCTGGATTTGTGTTTATTGGAGCCACTTATCTTTGCATTACAAGGCCATGTCTGCGCCTCTGTTTTTTCTTTTTTCAATTCTTGCACATGCTCAGTAGGAGCTGGTGACTCAAAAAGTGTAAATATAAAAGACTGTGCACATTTTTTTTTAATGGAAGTAAATTGGAAAGCTGTTTAAAATTACATGCTGTATCTGAATCATGAAAATTTAATTTGACCTGAGTGTCCCTTTAACCCCTTAATGACCACAGCACTTTTCCATTTTCTGTCCATTTGGGACCAAGGCTATTTTTACATTTTTGCGGTGTTTGTGTTTAGCTGTAATTTTCCTCTTACTCATTTACTGTACCCACATATATTATATACCGTTTTTCTCGCCATTAAATGGACTTTCCAAAGATACCATTATTTTCATCATATCTTATAATTTACTTTAAAAAAAATTATAAAATATGAGAAAAAAATGGAAAAAAACACACTTTTTCTAACTTTGACCCCCAAAATCTGTTATACATCTGCAACCACCAAAAAACACCCATGCTAAATAGTTTCTAAATTTTGTCCTGAGTTTAGAAATACCCAATGTTTACATGTTCTTTGCTTTTTTTGTAAGTTATAGGGCCATAAATACAAGTAGCACTTTGCTATTTCCAAACCATTTTTTTTTCAAGATTAGCGCTAGTTACATTAGAACACTAATATCTTTCAGGAATCCCTGAATATCTATTGACATGTATATATTTTTTTTAGTAAACATCCCAAAGTATTGATCTAGGCCAATTTTGGTATATTTCATGCCACCATTTCTTCGCCAAATGCGATCAAATACAAAAAATCGTTCACTTTTTCACAAATTTTTTCACAAACTTTTGGTTTCTCACTGAAATTATTTACAAACAGCTTGTGCAATTATGGCATAAATGATTGTAAATTTTTCTTTGGGATCCCCTTTGTTCAGAAATAGCAGACATATATGGCTTTGGTGTTGCTTTTTGGTAATTAGAAGGATGCTAAATGCCACTGTGCACCACACGTGTATTATGCCCAGCAGTAAAGGGGTTAATTAGGGAGCATGTAGGGAGCTTTTTGGGGTAATTTTAGCTTTAGTGTAGTGTAGTAGACAACCCCAAGTAATGATCTAGGCCCATTTTGGTATATTTCATGCCACCATTTCACCGCCAATTGCGATCAAATTAAAAAAAAAGTTAAATTTTTCACAATTTTAGGTTTCTCACTGAAATCATTTACAAACAGCTTGTGCAATTATGGCACAAATTGTTGTAAATGCTTCTCTGGGATCCCCTTTGTTCAGAAATAGCAGACATATATGGCTTTGGCGTTGCTTTTTGGTACTTAGAAGGCCGCTAAATGCCGCTGCGCATCACACGTGTATTATAGCTAGCAGTGAAGGGGTTAATTAGGAAGTTTGTAGGGAGCTTGCAGGGTTAATTTTAGCTTTAGTGTAGAGATCAGCCTCCCACCTGACACATCAGACCCCCTGATCCCTCCCAAACAGCTCCCTTCCCGCCCCCACCCCACAATTGTCCCCGCCATCTTAAGTACTGGCAGCAACTCTGCCAGTACTAAAATAAAATATATATTTAGGCTTTTTGGGTTTTTTTTTTTAAGCATATTTACATATGCTGCTGTGTAGGAGCCCCCCTTAGCCCCCAACCTGGCTGATCCCCCACCAAACAGCTGTCTAACCCTCCCCCTCTGCCTTAATGGCCGCCATCTTGGGTACTGGCAGCTGTCTGCCAGTACCCAGTTTATAAAAAAAACAGTTGCTTTTTTTATTTTTTCCCCATTTTCTGTAGTGTAGCTCCCCTACCCACCAAAGAACAAACCCCCACCCCCTCCTAGATACCTTTGACTGTTTTTTTTTTAAAAAATAAAAAGATTTACACAAACTTTTATAACAGTCTTTTCTGTAGTGTAGCGGTTCCCACCCGCTCCCGCCCCGTGCACGCGCCCGCCCGCCGCCCGACGTGCACGCGCGCGCGCGCCTGTGCGCGCCCCCCATCGCCCCCGCCCCCGATCCCGCCCCCCTCTACATTACCCGGCCCATCGATGGCCGCCCACCCGCCTCCCAAGTCAGCTCCCACCCACCAACGTTACCGGCCACCGATGTCCGGTGCAGAGAGGGCCACAGAGTGGCTCTCTCTGCACCGGATGGCCATTTAAGGTTATTGCAGGATGCCTCCATATCGAGGCATCACTGCAATAACCGGAAAGCAGCTGGAAGCGAGCAGGATCGCTTCCAGCTGCTTTCCACACCGAGGACGTGCAGGGTACGTTCTCAGGCATTAACTGCCTTTTTTCTGAGGACGTACCCTGCACGTCCTCGGTCGTTAAGGGGTTAAGGAGCATCAACAGTCGTAACAAAATTGTTCACCAAAAAAAAATCTATTTTTACCAAAAATATAAAATTTGTGTGTAAATTACACAGGAAGAAATTTAATTAAATATGCACAGTGTACATTGTAATTTAAGCACACTGGATGTGCAAAACACATAAAAATGAGTACTTATAAGTACAAAATACAAAGCATAATTATTGTTTTATCATAAAATGGGCAGAACATGGGCGGTCCATAGGTGTATTTGTAATTGTCTCCCAAATCCAAGCATAATTATCTAAATATTTCTTTCCTACAGTTCTCACTGTTTTTTCTCACGAATGAAACGGTGGCGAAGTTGTGACAAAATACTCAAAATACTTCATAGCCTAATAGAAAAACAGATCCGTACAAAAATATAGGCGATTGTAAGATGCAATATGCAGAAAGCAGTGTAATGGGATTTATATTGGCGGCCTCATGCTCACTGCTAACTTCACCCTACACAAAACTTTCTTTTTCCAGTGAGCTTCAATAATTTCAAAAGGAGACATCACACCACTCGCTGGAACTGCCCCCTTTTAAAGATAATTCCACCAAGGCAGCCCCTATGAGGGTTGGCATTAAAAATCATGTCTGATCTGGCAAGGTTTAGATAATAGGCCCCATAATTACATGCACTTGTTACAACAGGGCGTAGATGGTGCTTTCAGGGGGGATATTACCATCACCTACAAGAAGCCAATATTAGTTAGTGCACTAGGTTTATTAAATGATGCACATAGTACTCAGCTATGACTAGACTAAGAAGACACTGGGACCAGTTAAAGGGACTTTATTATTACAATGTCTTTTGGATTAACAAACCAGATAACCTTTTTGACAACAACTATGATTTAAACGTGGTTTTATGAGCCGAAAAATAATTGAAGATTTCATCATAATTTTTCCTGATCATGGAATTGGAACAGTAAGTTATAGAGCTATTACACTCAGCTCAGTCACGCTTGCATTTCCTGTGCTAGTTGCAGTTCATGCCATTCAAACACAATTATATTTGTATTATTTAGTTTTTATGTCGTAAGCTAATACTAGGTAATACCATTAATGTTTCTTACTGTGCTTGGGTAATCAAATATAGTATTGCAACAAGCACAATGATCATTTTCTGTGGTTATTGAATCTAACTGAATGAGTAGTATGCTATGTATTATAATTTGGAAACATAATTGAATATTGATCCCTCTAATACATACACCTCTAATGTAAGTAATTATGGCTTAATACATTTGTGCTTGTATTTGTACCTGATCCAGTTATTAGCTGTCAATAGTGTATACTGTTGCTATGGATATGCTATGGCATGTAGGTGATGTCATTTCCTGTAAATTAAAATAAGAAATTTGGAGCCACATATATTATTTGTGGTACAAGAGTTCAGGGATAAATAAATATATAGAGAAATATAGATTACAAATAATAATTATTATTTGTTTTTATTATTTTTAATTTTGCTTGTTGTTTGCTTTCTGGGGCCATTAAAGGGACATGAAACCCAGAATTTTGCTTTTATGATTCAGATAGAGAACACAATTTTAAACAACATGTACTTCTTATATCTAATTTGCTTCATTATTTAGGTATCCTTTGCTGAAGAAATAGCAATGCACATGGGTGAGTCAACTACACGAGGCACCTATGCGCAGCCACCAATGAGCAGCTACTGCGCTTATTTAGATATGCTATTCAACAAAGGATATCAAGAGAATGAAGCAAATTAGACAGTAGAACATTGTTTAAAATTGCATGCTCTTTCTAAATCATGAAATACATTTTTTTTGTGTTTCATGTCCCTTTAACATGTTCGCTATGTGGACCATTACAAGTTATCTTTATGTTCTATAATATTTTGCAAACGTGTGAAACTGAGGTCTCAATGACCAGGCACTGCTTAGCATTTATGGCTCTACATTTCTAAAAATGAGATATCTGATGTTGTGGTGGTGGTGGCGTAAAATGTTTGTGTGATTACAGATTCTGGATTAGGGAAGCTGTTTTCTGAAGCCTGTCACTGATAACGTTCTGAATGTCTCAGGAATGGTCACTTACTCTGTCCACAGCTCATCTGGAACATAGCAAAACATCAAACGTCGTACATGGTATGGCAGCCAGCACACCACAAATGCAATAACAACCACCCCTGGAAAAAAAGAAAACACAATGAGAGAAGAAAAAGGGAAAAAGGAAATACAAAGCAAAAACAAAGAAGCTATTTTTAAAGTGCACTGTAGGTTTTGCGGTAGGACTGCCAAAACTACAGTGCACTTTAAAAATAGCTTCTTACCTAAAGTGCCGCCATCATCAGAGGCCACCCACAGGATTTCTTTGCTTTAAAATACTACACTTTTTAATTAATGTTATGTTTGTTAATAAAAAAAAAATATACAAGCTATTATTAAAGGACAATTAAATACAGCAGAATTGAATATTTGACAAAAACACAATAATAAGACAATGCAATAGCACTTAAAGTGACAGTCAAGTCCCAAAAAAACTTTCAAGATTCAAATAGGGCATGTAATTTTAAACAACTTTCCAATTTACTTTTATCACCAATTTTGCTTTGTTCTCTTGGTATTCTTAGTTGAAAGCTAAACCTAGGAGGTTCATAGGTTTATTTCTTAGACCTTGAAGGCCACCTCTAATCTGAAAGCATTTTGACAGTTTTTCACCACTAGAGGGCATTAGTTCATGTGTTTCACATAGATAACAATTAGCTCACGCACGTGAATTTACCGAGGAGTGTGCACTGATTGGCTAAAATGCAAGTCTGTGAAATGAACTGAAATAAGGAGACAGTCTGCAGAGGCTTAGATACAAGGTAATTACAGAGGTAAAACGTGTATTACCTCTGGGGAATGGGTAATAAAGGGATTATCTATCTTTTTAAACAACAAAAATGCTGGTGTTGACTGTCCCTTTAATTTGAATTTGAAATGAGCAGTAATATATTTTCTGGCAAGCTTCAAAGTTAATTTAATTTTACCTCCCCTGTATCATATGACAACCTTCAGCCAATCACAAAATGCATATATGTATATACTGCGTGCATATTTTGATAATGGAAGTATATTGAAAAATTGTTTAAAATGCTCTATCTGAATCAAACTTTAATTTTGACTTTATTGGCAATTTGAAGGAATAGTCTAGTCAAACTTAAATTTTCATGATTTAGATAGAGCATCAATTTTGAGCAACTTTCTAATTTACTCCTATTATCATTTTTTCTTTGTTCTCTTGGTATCTTTATTTGAAAAATCAAAAATGTAAGCATAAGAACCAGTCCATTTTTGGTTCATCACATGGGTAGCACTTTCTGATTGGTGTCTAAATGTAGCCACCAATCGGCAAGCGCTACCCAGGTGCTGAACCAAAAAATGGGCCGGCCCCAGCAGTCAAGTCCTACAAAAAAAAGTGTGGGATCTCACCAACATTTCCACCCCCCTCACAATTAATATTGTTTTGCACACACACTTACATACACACATATACTGTATTTATATGTATATAATCTATACACTTTGGTAAATTAAAGAAAATTAAAACCAATGAAGGGTTGAATGGTTGCCTTTGGGCCTGAGACTCCTCCTTTGTCACAGAGTGTCATCAGCTTAAGGTTAAATGGTCCTATTTCTGATGAGGGGAGCTAAATAAACCCAGAGCAAGCCACACAAAAATGTAAGCACCATGTGTTCCACACAGTGTGGGGTGATCACACAACGGGACCGCTAAAATTGCATTTAGTAGCAAAATGTTACTGCCCATTAATAGAGGATCTCACTATCCTTCTAACCAGACTGTGCTCCAGCTCCTCCCATCAGCAGAAGCAGCGTTTACTGAAGTATTTCTGTTCTCTTTCCAGGGGGAACTTTGTTCCACGTTCAAAAATAGTGCAGGAACCCAGTTCCCATGCGTTCACGCTGGACTTGACCCCTGGCTGGCCCTAAGCTTACATTCAAATAAAGATACCAAGTGAACAAAGACAAATTGATAAAAGGAATACATTAGAAAGTTGCTTAAAATTGCATGCTCTATCTGAATCATGAAAGTTTAATTTTGACTAGACTATTCCTTTCAAATCAATAGACTAGTTCTTGTAGTTGCTACTATTAATAGTGTCTGTTTTTATGATCATATCACAACCAGTAGCAGCTGGCCAGCTATCATAAAAATGATATGAAATGGCTCCAGTGTTGTGAAACTTCCCCAATAGTATAATTTGCTTTCTATTAAAGATTTTAGAACATATTATCTTAATAGAAATAACAATAGTAATAATATTTAATGCCTGTCACCATTATGTGATACTGGTCCCAATGCACATCCAAACTGTAAACCATAGTTAAATAAAGTTCAAATGTTGGGAGCTTTATAAACGTAACAAATAAAGAAGGGACACGAATGTAGAATAGGACTGCAATTGTTTTGCATGTGTTGCCAGCCCTCAACTCTCCAAAAGCTAAAATAACAATAATAACAAATAAATAAATGAAAACAAAAACTCAGTCCAAGTTAATTTAATCAGAACCCAAAATACAAGAAACAGTGACCACAAATATTTGGGAGTGCAAAAAGTTGTCCATTTTTATTTTTATTTAAGAGGATATTAAATTCACTGCTTATACCAACAATTAAGCATTGTGCTGCAAAAAGAGGGCTAGATTACAAGTGGCGCACTAACTGTTTTGCACGAGTGATATCGGCTTTTTGCACTTGTCGGAAATAGTGCACAAATTACAAGTTGAAAGTAAACGTGATCACGATCTTGCAATCGCATGTTATGTTCATCAAGTTTGTGCCTGAACCCTAGCGTAAAGGGTAGTGTGTCAAAGCAAACTTGCACTAAACACACCATAAATACATTTAAAAATACAGTTACACTCATATAAACCCTAAATGATAAAAAGTATTCACATAAATATAAAAAAGTTATAAGGGTTAAAAGGTATGATATATGAAGGTGTTTGACTGCAAAGGGCTATAATGTATATATACATAAAAATACATGTCTAAAAATGTGTTTGCATGTATATATATATATACTGTATATATATATGTACAGTATATATATATATATATTTACATATGAATATATGTGTGTACATATGTATTTATGGCCTAGATTTGGAGTTCGGCGGTAGCCGTCAAAACCAGCGTTAGAGGCTCCTAACGCTGGTTTTGGCCGCCCGCTGGTATTTGGAGTCAGTGATTAAAGGGTCTAACGCTCACTTTACAGCCGCGACTTTTCCATACCGCAGATCCCCCTACGCCATTTGTGTAGCCTATATTTTCAATGGGATCTTTCTAACGCTGGTATTTAGAGTCGTTTCTGAAGTGAGCGTTAGAGCTCTAACGACAAGATTCCAGCCGCCTGAAAATAGCAGGAGTTAAGAGCTTTCTGGCTAACGCCGGTTCATAAAGCTCTTAACTACTGTACCCAAAAGTACACTAACACCCATAAACTACCTATGTACCCCTAAACCGAGGTCCCCCCACACCGCCGCCACTCGATTAAAATCTTTAACCCCTAATCTGCCGACCGCCACCTACGTTATATTTATGTACCCCTAATCTGCTGCCCCTAACCCCGCCGACCCCTGTATTACATTTATTAAACCCTAACTTGCCCCCCACAACGTCGCCGCCAGCTACTTAAAATAATTAACCCCTAATCTTCCGACCGCAAATCGCCGCCACCTACGTTATCCCTATGTACCCCTAATCTGCTGCCCCTAACATCGCCGACCCCTATATTATATTTATTAACCCCTAATCTGCCCCCCTCAACGTCGCCGACACCTGCCTACACTTATTAACCCCTAATCTGCCGAGCGGACCTGAGCGCTACTATAATAAATGTATTAACCCCTAATCCGCCTCACTAACCCTATCATAAATAGTATTAACCCCTAATCTGCCCTCCCTAACAACGCCGACACCTAACTTCAATTATTAACCCCTAATCTGCCGACCGGAGCTCACCGCTATTCTAATAAATGTATTAACCCCTAAAGCTAAGTCTAACCCTAACACTAACACCCCCCTAAGTTAAATATAATTTTTATCTAACGAAATAAATTAACTCTTATTAAATAACTTATTCCTATTTAAAGCTAAATACTTACCTGTAAAATAAATCCTAATATAGCTACAATATAAATTATAATTACATTGTAGCTATTTTAGGATTAATATTTATTTTACAGGTAACTTTGTATTTATTTTAACCAGGTACAATAGCTATTAAATAGTTAAGAACTATTTAATAGTTACCTAGTTAAAATAATAACAAATTTACCTGTAAAATAAATCCTAACCTAAGTTATAATTAAACCTAACACTACCCTATCAATAAAATAATTAAATAAACTACCTACAATTACCTACAATTAACCTAACACTACACTATCAATAAATTAATTAAACACAATTCCTACAAATAAATACAATTAAATAAACTAGCTAAAGTACAAAAAATAAAAAAGAACTAAGTTACAGAAAATAAAAAAATATTTACAAACATAAGAAAAATATTACAACAATTTTAAACTAATTACACCTACTCTAAGCCCCCTAATAAAATAACAAAGCCCCCCAAAATAAAAAATTCCCTACCCTATTCTAAATTAAAAAAGTTACAAGCTCTTTTACCTTACCAGCCCTGAACAGGGCCCTTTGCGGGGCATGCCCCAAGAATTTCAGCTCTTTTGCCTGTAAAAAAAAACATACAATACCCCCCCCCCAACATTACAACCCACCACCCACATACCCCTAATCTAACCCAAACCCCCCTTAAATAAACCTAACACTAAGCCCCTGAAGATCTTCCTACCTTGTCTTCACCATCCAGGTATCACCGATCCGTCCTGGCTCCAAGATCTTCATCCAACCCAAGCGGGGGTTGGCGATCCATAATCCGGTCCAGAAGAGGCTCCAAAGTCTTCCTCCTATCCGGCAAGAAGAGGACATCCGGACCGGCAAACATCTTCTCCAAGCGGCATCTTCGATCTTCTTCCATCCGGAGCGAAGCGGCAGGATCCTGAAGACATCCAGCGCGGAACATCCATCCGGACCGACGACTGAACGACGAATGACTGTTCCTTTAAGGGACGTCATCCAAGATGGCGTCCCTCGAATTCCGATTGGCTGATAGGATTCTATCAGCCAATCGGAATTAAGGTAGGAATTTTCTGATTGGCTGATGGAATCAGCCAATCAGAATCAAGTTCAATCCGATTGGCCGATCCAATCAGCCAATCAGATTGAGCTCGCATTCTATTGGCTGTTCCGATCAGCCAATAGAATGCGAGCTCAATCTGATTGGCTGATTGGATCGGCCAATCGGATTGAACTAGATTCTGATTGGCTGATTCCATCAGCCAATCAGAAAATTCCTACCTTAATTCCGATTGGCTGATAGAATCCTATCAGCCAATCGGAATTCGAGGGACGCCATCTTGGATGACGTCCCTTAAAGGAACAGTCATTCGTCGTTCAGTCGTCGGTCCGGATGGATGTTCCGCGCTGGATGTCTTCAGGATCCTGCCGCTTCGCTCCGGATGGAAGAAGATCGAAGATGCCGCTTGGAGAAGATGTTTGCCGGTCCGGATGTCCTCTTCTTGCCGGATAGGAGGAAGACTTTGGAGCCTCTTCTGGACCGGATTATGGATCGCCAACCCCCGCTTGGGTTGGATGAAGATCTTGGAGCCAGGACGGATCGGTGATACCTGGATGGTGAAGACAAGGTAGGAAGATCTTCAGGGGCTTAGTGTTAGGTTTATTTAAGGGGGGTTTGGGTTAGATTAGGGGTATGTGGGTGGTGGGTTGTAATGTTGGGGGGGGGGTATTGTATGTTTTTTTTTACAGGCAAAAGAGCTGAAATTCTTGGGGCATGCCCCGCAAAGGGCCCTGTTCAGGGCTGGTAAGGTAAAAGAGCTTGTAACTTTTTTAATTTAGAATAGGGTAGGGAATTTTTTATTTTGGGGGGCTTTGTTATTTTATTAGGGGGCTTAGAGTAGGTGTAATTAGTTTAAAATTGTTGTAATATTTTTCTTATGTTTGTAAATATTTTTTTATTTTCTGTAACTTAGTTCTTTTTTATTTTTTGTACTTTAGCTAGTTTATTTAATTGTATTTATTTGTAGGAATTGTGTTTAATTAATTTATTGATAGTGTAGTGTTAGGTTAATTGTAGGTAATTGTAGGTAGTTTATTTAATTATTTTATTGATAGGGTAGTGTTAGGTTTAATTATAACTTAGGTTAGGATTTATTTTACAGGTAAATTTGTTATTATTTTAACTAGGTAACTATTAAATAGTTCTTAACTATTTAATAGCTATTGTACCTGGTTAAAATAAATACAAAGTTACCTGTAAAATAAATATTAATCCTAAAATAGCTATAATATAATTATAATTTATATTGTAGCTATATTAGGATTTATTTTACAGGTAAGTATTTAGCTTTAAATAGAAATAAGTTATTTAATAAGAGTTAATTTATTTCGTTAGATAAATATTATATTTAACTTAGGGGGGTGTTAGTGTTAGGGTTAGACTTAGCTTTAGGGGTTAATCCATTTATTAGAATAGCGGTGAGCTCCGATCGGAAGATTAGGGGTTAATAATTGAAGTTAGGTGTCGGCGATGTTAGGGAGGGCAGATTAGGGGTTAATACTATTTATGATAGGGTTAGTGAGGCGGATTAGGGGTTAATAACTTTATTATAGTAGCGCTCAGGTCCGCTCGGCAGATTAGGGGTTAATAAGTGTAGGCAGGTGTCGGCGACGTTGTGGGGGCAGGTTAGGGGTTAATAAATATAATATAGGGGTCGGCGGTGTTAGGGGTAGCAGATTAGGGGTACATAGGGATAACGTAGGTGGCGGCGGTTTACGGAGCGGCAGATTAGGGGTTTAAAAAAATATGCAGGGGTCAGCGATAGCGGGGGCGGCAGATTAGGGGTTAATAAGTGTAAGGCTAGGGGTGTTTAGACTCGGGGTACATGTTAGAGTGTTAGGTGCAGACGTAGGAAGTGTTTCCCCATAGGAAACAATGGGGCTGCGTTAGGAGCTGAACGCTGCTTTTTTGCAGGTGTTAGGTTTTTTTTCAGCTCAAACAGCCCCATTGTTTCCTATGGGGGAATCGTGCACGAGCACGTTTTTGAGGCCGGCCGCGTCCGTAAGCAACTCTGGTATCGAGAGTTGTATTTGCGGTAAAAATGCTCTACGCTCCTTTTTTGGAGCCTAACGCAGCATTTGTTTTAACTCTCGATACCAGAGTTAATTTTATGGTGCGGCCAGAAAAAAGCCCGCGGAGCGTTAACAGCCCTTTTACCGCCGAACTCCAAATCTAGGCCTATGTGTTTTACTGTATATTTACTGTACATATTTAACATTTTAATGTTCTTCACATAAATAAACATAGATTTTGATGGTATAAACTTATCTAGTTTGTAGGATAGCTTTATGATAAAGTCCCCCATATTCACCTAGATTACGAGTTTTGCGTTACGGCTTTTAACGCTGAAAAAATGGCAATTTCAGCGTAAAAGCAGTAACGCAGCTATTGCGAGTCATGTCGGTATTGCTATGCCGCAAGCATTTTAGCCTGTAACGCAATGTCCATTTTGCAATAAAAAAATGACTTTTTTGCATGGGATTTTCATAGCGCCGGTATTACAAGTTGCGTGGTGAGGCTAAAAAGCTTGCGTTACATCCTATACCGACACGATCCATACTGCCATCTGAAAGCCATAGTTATGAGTTTTGCGCCACAAAAATGTTTCACAAAACTCATAACTAAAATGTTACAAATTACACTAACACCCATAAACTACCTATTAACCCCTAAACTGCCACCCTCCTGCATAGCAAATACTATATTAAACTTATTAACCCCTAATCTGTCGCCCATCCACATTGCGACTATTAAATAAATGTATTAACCCCTAATCTGCCGCTCCCGACATCGCCAACACTAATAACAATTATTAACCCCTATTTCGCCGCTCCCCAACATCGCTGACACTAATAAAAATTATTAACCCCTATCCCGTCGCTCCCCGACATTGCCGACACTACAATAAAGCTATTAACCCCTATTCCGCCGCTCCCCAACATCGCAGACACTATAATTAAGTTATTAAACCCTAAACCTCCGGCCTCACACATCTCCACAACTAAATAAACCTATTAACCCCTAAACCTCCGGCCTCCCACATCTCTGCCACTAAATAAACCTATTAACCCGGCCCCCCACATAGCAAAACACTAAATTAAACTATTAACCCCTAAACCTAACACCCCCTAACTTTAAATTAAAATTACAATATAACTATATTTAAATAAATAAAAACTTACCTGTGAACATTAAACTATAAATTAACCTAACCTAAAATAAAAAGTACTACCAATTAAAAAATCTAAATTACAAATTAAAAAATCTCAATGAAGACTGGATGTCTGGACTTCAGCAACGGTCTGGGGTTAGTGTTAGGTATTTTTTTATTTTTTGGGGTGTGTTTTTTTCAGATTAGGGTTTGAGTTTTTGAAAAAGAGCTAAATGCCCTTATAAGGGCAATGAAAAATACAATGTAGGGAGGGGCAGATTAGGGGTTATATAGCGGTAATTGCCCAGTGCCTAAGCTGACGTCCATTAGTGATGTCAGCTTAGGCACTGGGCAATTACTGCTACCCTTGATATAATTCACGGTTAATGTTTAGGTTAAATGAGTAGCACACGGCCAGGTGATTATGTGCACTTATGATGTAATGTTTATGCTTGATTATATAATGTCAAGATATGGATCTTTAGAATGGATAGCGGTTGGTTGCTAGGCAACATACGACGCTTAAGGATGACGTATGCCATGCGCCAGTTAATGCCGTTTTCCACACAAGGTGATTAACGCTTATCACTTACACATGTATGGTGAGTAGGGTATTTAAGGAGGGGAATTTTGCATTTTGTTATTGTTGTATGAGTCTAAAGACAGGGGTGAAACCGAAAAACTTCATTCTATTGGATTAAAAGTAATTTGTCACTTCAAATCCGGTGAGTGCTTGCCTTTTTTGGAAGTCTATATATATATATATATATTTATTTATATTTTATATTTAATATTTAAATAATGCAATGTAAATGAGTAATTTTTAATGTGCGCTAACCCAACACTGCGTTAGACCTAAAGACCATACCCCGATGCATGTTACACATATTTTACATTCCTATATTCTTCACATAGATTTTGTTTTCATTTTTATTATTAAATATATATTTCTTTATATATCTGATAATGTTTATGTAAAATAGATATCCATAGCTATATACTGTATATATGAATAGATATACAGGTATAGGTATATATATATATATATATATATATATATATATATATATAATAAAAAATTAAAATTTTCTGTATGTGAAGAACATTGGAATGGGAAATATGAGTAACTCATTTGGGTTATTGCTCGAACTATAGTTTTTTTTCTTCTGAGCTCTCCATTGACTTCTATAAGGAGAAAACTTAAACGTGGTAGTCCTTTCGTTAGCGTGTGTCGGGTTTTGCTTGCTTGCAAACTTTTTACTTTCAACTTGTAATATACACGCAACCCGACGTGCGCAAAACATTTTCTTCTAGCAAAGTTTACCCTGAAATTTCACTATTTTGAAGGTTTTAGTCCCTGCTATCGCAGAGCACTTGCTGATACAACTGAGGTTGCATATATAACATTGCAACAAAACTAAGTAGCACAAGTGAAAGAGGTAAACTTGGCAGTGAGCCTGCCTCAGTATGGCCTCCTGGAAAGGGACCAAACATCAACCAAGGAGACTAAGAGAAAGAGGCAAATTTGTAAATTGGAAAGCTTTTTTTTTTTGTACAACCATGACAGTTTAATTTTGACTTCCATGTCCCTTTAATGGGACATAAAACCCAACATTTTTCTTTGATGATTCAGATATAGGGGCCTATTTATCATCAGCATACGCTGTCTGCATTTATTATTGCACAAACAGTTCTTGTGTACTGCTTGTGCAATGCCGCCCCGTGCAGATTCGCAGCCAATCGGCCACTATCAAAGGGTGTCAATCAGCCCGATCGTATAGGATCGAGTGGATTGAAGTCTGCATCCTCAGAGCAGGTGGACTAGTTATGAAGTAGCGGTCTTAAGACCGCTGCTTCATTAATGCTGTTTCCGGCAAGCCTGAAGGCTCTCATGGAAACAGGGGCATCAAGCTCCATTTGGAGCTTGATATTTCGGACCCATAGGATACAATTTTAACCCTTTGAGTACTAAGCACTTTCCCACCTGAGTGCTAAGATGGTTTTGAGGTTTTTTTTTTTTTAATTTTTTTTTTAGATCCCCAATACTTATATTGTCGGAAAGGTTAGGCGATTACCTTTCCAACGGTGAATCTTGGGGGTCTGTAGCTGCTTAGATGCCTGAAATACAGGCTTCTAAGCAGCCTGCCATATTTCCCTATACTGTCTATTGTACTTTTTAAATAAAGTTGCGCAGTGATTCATCACGTCATTGCGCGTGATGTCTCCACGCGAAACCTGAAGCCCCGGTGTTGCCTGTCACTATGCAGGCCAGATCACCGGGGTAGGAGCGGGTGGGAGCCCCCAGATCTACCTCAAGGTGGGAGAGTGCTAGTGACGGCTCTGAGCTGTCGTTAGCACATGATTGAGACAATTTGCAACGGCTCAGAGTCATTGTTAGCACTCAAGGGGTTAAACAACTTTCCAATTTACTTCTATTTTCACATTGTCTTTGTTTTCTTGTTATCCTTTTTCAAAAAGCAGGAAGGTAAGCTCAGGAGCGCACACGTGTCTGCAGCACTAAATATCAGCAGTTATACATTAGCAAGAGCACTAGATGGCAGCACTATCCCTTGCCAATGCTGCAATCCAGACATGTGCATGCTACGTATTTAGATATCTCTTCAACAAAGAATAACAAGAGAACATAGAAAATGTGACAATGGAAGTAAATTGGAAACTTTTTTTAAATTGTATGCTCTGTCTGAATCATGAAAGAAACATTTTGAGTTTTGGTGTCCCTTTAAATAATTCAAAATTGATTTAAAAAAATAAATAAATAAACACCTAAGTTGAATACAATTTTATTTTTCACAGCAACATTAGATACATTTGAATATTACATACAATTCTGAAAAATAATTACATTGGGTTTTCATGGCCCTTTGAATAATTATAATTATAATGAGGCAAAGAATCAAACAAAAAAAAAAAAACAACCAACACCCAAGCTAAATAAAAAAACATTTTGCACAGCAAATTTGAATAGATTGTGTTGGAAGCAATATTAGTATTATTTAAAAACTACATACAATTCTGATTTCCAGACAGAGGTAACAAATCATTTTGTGAATCTGATCATGCTCTTCCCTAAAAAGATTCATTGGGGTAGATTTATCAAATGTCGGGGGGACATGATCCATAAGCTGTCGGCATTTATCATTGCACAAGCATTTCTGGTAAAATGCTTGTGCAATGCCGCCCCCTGCACATTCGCAGCCAATCAGCCACTAGCAGGGGGTGTCAATCATTCCGATCGTATCTGATCGGGATGATTGCTGTCAGCCACCTCAGAGATGGCGGATGAGTTAAGGAGCAGCGGTCTTACGGCCGCTGCTTCTTAACTTAGGTTTCAGGCGGACCTGAAACTTCGGGGTAGATTGCAGCATTTGCTGCTTGATAAATCTACCCCATTGTCTCTGGCATTGGATCTCTTGAACAAAGACTAGGAAATGGCTAGTTGGCAAATTAAAACTGGTAGAATGTCCTGGTCATGTTAGGGATCATAAGCACCACATATATACCAAGATTACAAGTTTTGCGCCATACAGAGTGCGTAAATAACGCAAAAAAATAGCGTTATCGCACTTTCCATAGCGCTGCCATTACAAGTTACTGAAAAACCTTCTCTTGTTGTGTGGTAAGGTGCGATAAGCTCCATACCACACAAAACCCAAGGCCTGACCTTACGTGCTCATGCACGCTTTCCCCCATAGACATCAATGGAGAGAAAGTGTTAGAAAAAAACTAGCACCTGCGATTGCGGAATGGCGATCACTGTAAAGCAACCCCATTGATGTCTATGGGGAAAAGAAAGTTATGTTAAAACCTAACACCCTAACATAAACCCCTAGTCTAAATACCCCTAATCCGCCGCTCCCTGACATCACCAACACTAATAAAAAGTTATTAACTGCTAAACCGCTGACCCCGACATCGCTGACACTAAATAAACCTATTAAACCCTAAACTGCCATCCCCCCCACATCGCTACTACTATAATAAACCTATTAACCCCTAAATCGCTGGCCCCCACATTGCAACTACTAAACTTATTAACCCCTAAATCACCGGTCCCCCACATCACAACACACTAAATTAAACTATTAACCCCTAAAACCAAAATACCCCCAATTTTAAATTAAATTTACATTACAACTATCTTTAAATAAATAAAAACTAAAAGTAACCTAACATTATTATTTTAAAACAATAAAATTAACAAAAAATAAAAAAACTAAATTACAAATTAAAATAAATCCTAACACTATGAAAAAAAAATTACAGTACAAAAAATAAAAAAACTCTAAGATTACAAAAAATAATAAACAAAATTATCCAAAATAATAAAAATTACACCTAATCTAATACCCCTATAAAAACGAAAAAGCCCCACCAAAATAAAAACACCCCTTAACCTAACAATAAACTACCAATAGCTCTTAAAAGGGCCTTTTGTAGGGCATTGCCCTGAAGCAATCAGCTCTTTTACCTCAAAAAATTACAAAGTCGCCCTAACAGTAACCCCCCCCACCCAACCAACCAACCAACCAAAATATAAAAACCTAAGTCTAAAAAAACCTAAGCTACCCATTGCCCCTAAAGGGGCATTTGTATGTGCATTTCCCTTAAAAGGGCATTCAGCTCTTTTACTGCCAATCCCTAATCTAAAAAAAAAAAAACAACCCAAAAATACAAAAACAAAAAACTAACACTAACCCCAGAAAATCTACTTACAGTTCCTGAAGTCCGGACATCCATCTTCATCCAGGCTGTGAAAAGTTTTCATCCAGACGCCGACATCTTCATCCATCGCGGGGGCATCTCCTATCTTCATCCCGGTGGTGCGAAGCTGTGTAGACACGAAGCATCGTCGCCGGCGGTGCAGACATCCATCGTTGAGGATCCTCTTCATACGATCACCGCCATACACTGAAGCTTGAATGCAAGGTACACACGTTTAAAAATGGGGTACCTTGCATTCCTATTGGCTGATATTTTCAAATCAGCCAATAGGATGAGAGCTACTGAAATCCTATTGGCTGATTTCCAATAGGATTTCAGTAGCTCTCATCCTATTGGCTGATTTGAAAACACAAAGAACACATATTACAATGGTTAGAAAGTACCTACTAAACTGCTTCATCCACAAATTTCAAACTTATGAATGATTCAACTATTAAACAATTATATCTCTTAATTTATTATAGAATATCCAAAATAAACTACTTGGGTATTTCCAATATTTAACAGTGGTGGTCAAAACTGTGTACATACATAGGACTAAAAGCTGCAAAAATAAACTACATTTGTGTAAATATACAACCAACCTGGATATTGAAGATTGACATTGGGAGGCCATCCTACAGAACTTCACAATAAAAATAGTTTCTCAAACAGAAGTCTCATGGTTGTACTATAGTGCAATCAGGTGTTATAGAGATGAGAGCAAATACATTTGAATCTGAGTAAACCAACAGAGATCTCATTCAATAAATACAATGCTCATGTTTAACAATAAGGTTGATATAATTTTAGTTAAATAATTATCCCTTATATACCTTAAACTATATACCTCAAACTACAGGTTGTAATTTCTATGGGCAAATCATATATGAAAAGATCTCAAAATGAAACCATTACTATCAGTTCTAATTACAGAGTAATACATTTGTTTTATTGTAGTCAAGCCAAGCTAATGGCACTGCAAATAAACATGACTTATCTTGGTATCGATTTCTGAATGAATTTCAAGAGGGGCAGTATGGTCTCTCCATGTTTCTTGTCAGAGAGAGATTTGTACAGTTTCTATAGCTTCTCCACAGTTTCATGTCAACTATTAGAAAATACAGAGAACTAGGACACCGAAAAATAGTAAAGTAACTCACTGTCAACGTAGAGAACCATGAGAAAAATAAATGTGTCAACAATCTTCCTTTATACCCTCCCAGTCTTCTCTCAAACAGAAATACAGCAGATTTATTTAAGTTTCCATGTGCCACAAACCATTCTACATTATATCTGATAGGCAAATTAATAGAATGATAGCGGCAAATTAATAGAATGATAGGGACAAATGAATAGAATGACAGGGTGCCTCAGTAGAAACTCCCACAAGGGAAAATCAACCATATCACCATAAAGTTCTTATGGTACAAGAGCTTCTCAGCCACTGTAACACATTGAGGCCTCCCTTTGGAGGACTTCTCACCTAAACATGCAGCTACGTGTGTACTACTATACTGAGCAATTGTTTTTTAGCTTGATATGCCGTTGCCTCCACTATTGAAGAACACTGATATTTTACACCACATGTATCCTCCTCTAAAGTGGTTGTTAGAGAAACAATCTGGTTGTTAGAGATTTGTGTAAACAAATCATAGCTGCTGTCTGGATGTTCCCCCAAACTTATATATTTAAAAGGTACCTATATATATGAATATAAACTATATAAAATAGTATATATAAAAGGTATAAAAAATAAGATATTGATTAAAGCCATAAAGAAAATATGTTAATTAAACACAGAAGTTTGACATAGATGTAAATTTTATTACATATTTTTAAATTTATTTCAGTGTCTATTGCAACTTAGTAGATCGCAGGTAAAGTTGGCATGTGCAAGCAAGTTATTATACCATTGGGATATAGTTGCTAAGCAACAAACTTTGAGAAGTTTATTTTGTTCTAGTTGCTGAATGATAAATGTAAATGGGGGTAGGGTCATTCTTTATACCCATCAACATTTTGTGCACTAAATGAAGAACAAAATTAATGAAGAAGTAAAAATTGAAGCTGATAACACTTTACACCAGGCACAAAAACGCTTTGCTACCTGGTTCTACACAAGCAGTATAAAATATGCCTAAGGTTTAATCCTTATAAAGTTGTTAAATACATAGGGGCAGAATTATCAAGCTCCGAATGGAGCTAAATGCCCTTGTTTTCGCGCAAGCCTTCAGGCTCGCCAGAAACAGTAGTTATGAAGCAGCATTCTAAAGACCGCTGCTCCATAACTTGTCCTCTGCCTCTGAAGCGGCGGTCTTCAGTCCGCCCGATCCTATACGATAGGGCTGATTGACACCCCCTGCTAGCGGACGATTGGCCGTGAATCTGCAGGGGGCTACATTGCACAAGCAATTCACTAGAACTGCTTGTACAATGACAAATGCCAACAGCGTATGCTGTCTGCATTTATCGATGTGCGGTAGACATGATACGCTACATCGTATCATGCCCGTCCGCACTTTAGTAAATCGGCCCCATAGTTTAAGACAGCTCTAGGTCAGCGGTGCCATACCTCACCAGAACTGAACATGAGTGATGATTAACGGTTATGCAGATATGCTTTTCCTGATTAGCTTACCAGCTTGTGTTCAGCTTAGAAGGACTCTGTAGCTTACTTGGAGGGTGTTAAAATATTTGCGCATGCACACACATAGTTAAACACATACACACGTGCCCCCCACACACAAAGACACATGCACACACAGAGTTATACACATACACACGTGCCCCCCCACGCACAGACAAACACACACATCTATTTATTGCATCAATATACATAAACCCCCAAACACAGATTTCTTTAAAAAATACTTCCCCAAACACAATACTAAGTGCTGAAAGCCAACAGAACTAAAGGCAATAGCTAGCTGAATAAAAGAAAGGTTCAGAGCTTCCTATAAACTGTAAGCTCCATGGGCAGTCTTTAATTATGACCTCCTTTAATGTAAGTTATTTGGGCAAAATCTCCCTTTATATACCTTATAATACTGCTAAAATAACTGTAAGCTTCTTACAAATATAGACACGAACAAAGTGCTTCCCCTCCCAATCTTCTGCCCTAGGCAAGTGCTTTGTTTGCCTAGGCCAAAAATACACCCTGCTACACATGCTTTGGTGCACGTTTATATAGCTAGCTGTCTTCCTTCTTCAGCCGGTGTTTATTTCTTTTCAGACAAAATGTGTGGTATAGACAATTAGATTGTATACCATCTGCTCCACAGACTCTATCTAGAGTGTGCTTCCGCTACTCTGAATAAGATAGGACAATACGGGGGCGTGTCCAGACAGCGGCCATCATCAGACGCAAAGTTAAAAGCTCCAGATACTCAAAAAAATATTTAGCTGATTATCTAAATAACTTCAAAAAATTCAGAACTCTAACAAACAAAAAATACAGCGTGAAATATTACTGCATAAATGGACAACACTTTTATAAAGATTGTGTCTGTAGAACCTCTAATCAGGACAGTTTGCTAGGTAGGGTGGTGGCCCTATACCATCTTCCTTAGCCTGAGAAGAAGGAAGAACCAATACTCTGATGCAGTCCTGACCAGAAGGTTGGAGCGCTATTTCGTGCACTTAGAAGTTTTGTTGGGGGTAATCTTGAGCTCTCACAACCACCACTGTTCTCAAGTACTAACAAGCTTGATGGGACTAAAACTTTTTCCTCAATGGCACGCTCCTCCACATTACTTAGTGCTCATGGCCATTCGATTGGGGATAGGATGATACTACAGTCGTCACTTTACAGGATCCTATGAGAAGGGACCATACATATATAACATGCTCGCTGTGCAGGTATCAATGAAGACCTCTGAGTCTGATCTTCATATGCAGCCCTGAATAGACATATATAGCTTACTGTAAACAAAGCCATGCCTATAGCATGCTACATGGTCAGCAACTTTAACGTCATGTAGCCATTTACACACACCATACTCATAAGAAGTTTCTGATCAATGGATCGCCCATTTTTATCCATCTATTATTTAGCCCATATTGCATGTGCATACTATTAGACTCTCCTAGTATCTATCCACAAATTGGATACATATACTAGGTACCATCCTTGGACTAACCTCCCTAAAAGTCATAAAACCTCCTTACGGCTCACTTATTTGATCATAGAAATATTCATCCTTATTATGTGCCCTACTCAAGCTTACACCTAGAGACAGTTTTATATTGTTCCTCCAGAGTACTTCGATAGGTTTCCACTAATGAGAGCCAGCAACAGCTTAGCTGAACATACTTTAATAAGATAAGGGGATTGATGTGTTAAAAGTGCATCTCTAACAGAAGGGTATTTCTAGACTAACAGCTGACCAAACCCTTTCTAGGGGATCCCTGTGTTTTCCTCCCACACAAACTGCTGGGGTTACACCCTAATTTAATTTAATGTGTTATTTTAATTAAACATTGAGTGAAGTGTGATTGATATTTGTTTAGTGTCCATTTATGTCATTTGATATTGCATTTAAATATAGACACAAACATACAGTACCTTTTAAACATTTGGCATTGTATGGCATTGTAAAGGCTGAAACATGTACACTAATAAAGTTATGTTTTAAAAGGATTATTCCCCTGGGTATATGTAATTATTTATCAAGGATAAGGTGCATTTCCCCAAATGTAAATTTTATTTTATCTACATTTGTCACAAATCAATATGGATAAGCAATATATACTGTAGCTGGTAATATCGTTTTGATACTGGACTCACTAATGAGGACCTAACTCTCTATTTGGAGTAATTTAATTTACTTGATTATTTTATTCCAGCGTGGATTTATGATTTGATTAAAATCTTTGATTTAGGTTATTATATTTTAGCATACGCTGTCTTTGCTTTGATTTTACTGTTGCTATGTACTTATTTGTTTAGCAGATTATTACAAATAGTTAACAATGTTATTATATTTTGTTTTGCTCAGAAAATAACTTAGTTTATGAGTCATATGATAAGAAATACATTACACTCTATAAAGTAATAATTTTACTGCATATTGTCTTTCGTGATTTTAATATCTTTTATTTAATTTAGCGTTGTGTCAGTGTTGGGCTATTTTGTGAACATAAAAAAAGGGTTTAAAGATTAAAGGAGTGGAATGCCATTTAAAGGGACATGGAACCCAAACATTTAAACTATCATGATTCAGATAGAGTTCACAATGAAACCCCTGCCCCCCCCCCCAAAAAAAAACCTTTTCACCATTATTTAATGAACCTCTTTCTCACATTCTATATTGGCGCTCACTCCTTTCCGATATTGTGCACTTGTCCTGAGAGCTATCTACAGTGGGGCAAAAAAAGTATTTAGTCAGCCACCAATTGTGCAAGTTCTCCCACTTAAGAATATGAGAGAGGCCTGTAATTTTCATCATAGGTATACCTCAACTATGAGAGACAAAATGTGGAAACAATTCCAGACAATCACATTGTCTGATTTGGAAAGAATTTATTTGCAAATTATGGTGGAAAAAAAGTATTTGGTCAATATCAAAAGTTCATCTCAATACTTTGTTATATATCCTTTGTTGGCAATGACAGAGGTCAAATGTTTTCTGTAAGTCTTCACAAGGTTGTCACACACTGTTGCTGGTATGTTGGCCCATTCCTGCATGCAGATCTCCTCTAGAGCAGTGATGTTTTGGGGCTGTTGCTGAGCAACACAGACTTTAATCTCCCTCCAAAGGTTTTCTATGGGGTTGAGATCTGGAGACTGACTAGGCCACTCCAGGACCTTGAAATGCTTTTTACGAAGCCACTCCTTCATTGCCCAGGCGGTGTGTTTGGGATCATTTGGGATCATTGTCATGCTGAAAGACCCAGCCACGTTTCATCTTCAATGCCCTTGCTGATGGAAGGAGGTTTGCACTCAAAATCTCACGATACATGGCCCCATTCATTCTTTCATGTACACGGTTCAGTCATCCAGAGAAACAGCCCCAAAGCATGATGTTGCCATCCCCATGCTTCACAGTAGGTATGGTGTTCTATGGTTGCAACTCAACATTCTCTCTCTTCCAAACACAACGAGTTATGTTTCTACCAAACAGTTCTACTTTGGTTTCATCTGAGTATATGACATTCTCCCAATCCACTTATGGATCATCCAAATGCTCTCTAGCATACTTCAGATGGGCCCGGACATGTACTGGCTTAAGCAGGGGGACACGTCTGGCACTGCAAGATCTAAGTCCCTGGCGGCATAGTGTGTTACTGATGGTAGCCTTTGTTACGTTGGTCCCAGCTCTCTGCAGGTCATTCACTAGGTCCCCCCGTGTGGATCTGGGATGTTTGCTCACTGTTCTTGTGATCATTTTGACCCCACGGGGTGAGATCTTGCATGGAGCCCCAGATCGAGGAAGATTATCAGTGGTCTTGTATGTCTTCCATTTTCTAATTATTGCTCCCACAGTTGATTTATTCACACCAAGCTGCTTGCCTATTGCAGATTCAGTCTTCCCAGCCTGGTGCAGGTCTACAATGTTGTTTCTGGTGTCCTTCAACAGCACTTTGGTCTTCACCATAGTGGAGTTTGGAGTGTGACTGTTTGAGGTTGTGGACAGGTGTCTTTTATACCGATAACAAGTTCAAACAGATGCCATTAATACAGGTAATGAGTGGAGGACAGAGGAGCCTCTTAAAGAAGAAGATACAGGTCTGTGAGAGTCAGAAATCTTGCTTGTTTGTAGGTGACCAAATACTTATTTTCCACCATAATATGCAAATAAATTTTTTCCAAATCAGACAATGTGATTGTCTGGATTTATTTCCACATTTTGTCTCTCATAGTTGAGGTATACCTATGATGAAAATTACAGGCCTCTCTCATCTTCTTAAGTTGGAGAACTTGCACAATTGGTGGCTGACTAAATACTTTTTTGCCCCACTGTATATAACATTGTTACAAAAATACGGGTTTATCACAAACGGGTTATTTTCGTAGATAAATCATTTTAATTGTTTTTTCTAAAGGATTATGATTGACCCTACAAATACTGCTGCCATATAGTGCGTAAAACATGCGATGCAACTGCCAAGAGAAACCATATTCCCAAAGACGAGAATACTGTACTTTACAATACTAAAACTGCAAGTATGAAATAAAAACAAAGATATTAAGGCCCCTATTTATCAAGGTCTGACAGACCTGATCCGACAGTGAGGATCAGGTCTGCCAGACCTCGCTGAATACGGCGAGCAATATGCTCGCCGTATTCAGCATTGCACCAGCAGCTCACAAGAGCTGCTGGTTCAACGCCGCCCTCTGCAGACTCGCGGCCAATCGGCCGCCAGCAGGGGGTGTCAATCAACCCGATCGTACTCGATCAGGTTGATTTCTGGCGATGTCTGTCCGCCTGCTTCATAACTACTGTTTCTGGCGAGCCTGCAGGCTCGCCAGAAACACGGGGCATCAAGCTCCATATGGAGCTTGATAAATATGCCCCTTTGTGTGTGATTGTTAAACGCCATTTCTTGATATCAAACATCCGTTCCCTGAATCTGGACCATATATTGATATAAACATCTGTGGTTGTTTCAGATTGTATTACATATGTACAAGATAATAGAATTATGCTAAATCATCTTGGAATAGTGTAAAAAAAAATCCAGTTTTGCAAATCAGCTTTATGTGTTGAATTCAATGGGGTATATTTATTATAGTGTGAGCGGACATTACATGATGTTCATGTCCTTTTTAAGAGTAGAGATTAATGAGCATGGTTGCCATATTAGTAACCACAACAGGTATATAACTGAGCCCAACGTCTGCAATAGCATTTCTGAAGAAGTGCTGTATCTACCAGTAAAATGTGTTAGATGCTGCAGCAAACTAACACATACTATGTTAAGCCTCATGTGCTCTTGGGGGCTGTGTTTATATTACTTGGAAACAAATAAAGGGTATATAAATATATTTAAGCATATTTTCTTCTTTAAGAATGCCAGCACTACATTCTATGTATGGTTAAGGTTTAGGGAAGCAACAAGTATAATAAAGGTTTGATCATGATCTTGTTGATATTTTTGGTAGATCATATATATATGCTTATATCTGTGTACATATGTATTTGTGTATTTATATGTGTATATATGTATTTACAGACATATATATACACATACATACAGACATATATACACACATAAACACATAAATACATATTTACACACATAAACCCATATATATATCCTATAATATAAAAGGTGAAGTGTGTTTGTCCGAAGCTGACATGCGCTGTAGAGACTGCATGAGGACAAACACACCTGGCCTTCAACAAACTAACCTGTCCGCCGTGAGAACTGTAGACATGATGGGGCGGGGCTGTCCAGGCATGACAGGGGTGGGGCCTGGTGTGACATGAGAGGGCCGGGCGGCATGGCGGGGCCAGGCGGGAGCAGCCATGGCCGTGAGAGACAGAGAGAGCAACAGAGAAGGGGGGGGGGGGAGAGAGAAAAAGAGGTGGGAGAGAGAGCAAAAGAGAAGGGAGAGAGAGCAAAAGAGAGGGGAAGGAGAGCAAAAGAGGGGGAGAGAGAGCAAAAGAGAAGGGAGAGAGAGCAAAAGAGAAGGGAGCGAGAGCAAAAGAGAATGGAGAGAGAACAAAAGAGAAGGGAGAGAGAACAAAGAGAAGCGAGAGAAAGCAAAAGAGGGGGGAGAGAGAACAAAAGAATGGGGAGAGAGAGCAAAAGAGAGGAGAGAGAGAGAGAGCAAAAGAGAGGAGACAGAGAGCAAAAGAGAGGGGAGAGAGAGCAAAAAAGAGGGGGGAGAGAGCAAAAGAGAGGGAAGATAGAGCAAAAGAGAGGGGAGTAAGAGCAAAAGAGAGGGGGAGAGAGCAAAAGAGAGGGGGAGAGAGCAAAAGAGGGAGGGGATTGAACAAAAGAGGGGGGAGAGAGAGCAAAAGAGAGGGGGGAGAGAGCAAAAGAGAGGGGGGGGGGGGACAGCAAAAGAGAGGGGGGAGAGAGAGCAAAACAGAGGGGGAGAAAGAGAGCAAAAGAGAGGAGGGAGAGAGAGAGCAAAAGAGAGGGGGGAAAGAGAGAGCGCAAAAGAGAGGGGAGAGAGAGCACAAAAGAGAGGGGGAGAGAGAGAGCACAAAAGAGAGGGGAGAGCGCAAAAGAGAGGAGAGAGAGAGTGCAAAAGAGAGGGGGAGAGAGAGAGCAAAAGAGAGGAGGAGAGAGAACAAGAGGTGGGAGAGCAAAAGAAATGGGGAGAGAGAGCAAAAGAGGGGGGAGAGAGCAAAAGAGAGGGGGGAGAAAGAGAGCAAAAGAAGGGGAGGGGAAAGAGAGCAAAAGAGATGGGGGAGAAAGAGAGAGCAAAAGAGGGGGGAGAGAGAGCAAAAGAGAGGGGGCAGAGAGAGCAAAAGAGAAGGGGAGAGAGAGAGAGCAAAAGAGAGGGGGGAGAGAGCGCAAAAGATAGGGGGGAGAGAGCGCGCAAAAGAGAGGGGGAGAGAGAGAGCAAATGAGAGGGGGAGAGAAAGCAAGAGAGCAAAAGAGGGGGGAGAGAGAGAGTGAAAGAGAGGGGGGAGAGAGAGAGCGGGCAAAAAAGAGGGGGTAGAGAGAGAAAGAACAAAAGAGAGGTAGAGAGAACGAGCAAAAGAGAGGAAGAGAGAGAGAGAGAGAGAGAGAGAGAGAGCAAGAAGTGGGACCGCTGTACTGCAAAAAATGGCCCGTATAAATGGGCTTTAGGACTAGTATATATATAAGTGCATTGGAGTCCTTTGCAGTCAAATAGATGAAAACATGTAAAATCATATTTATGCAATATTCATATTTAATTATTATTTAATTATGTCATACTGTATATTTACTGTAAATATTTCACATTCCAATGTTCTTCACATAGGGGAATATGTTCTAAGTATTTATAAATAGATATTCCTATATATATCTGTATATATCTATACCTATATCTAATCATCAATATATTTATATAAATATGTTACCAAAAAAAATCATATATATATATATATATTGAAATATGTATTTAAGAACATATTCTGCTATGTGAAGAACGTTGGATTGCGATTGGGTTTGTGTCTGAGCAAGGGTGTTAGGATTCCTCCATTTTCTATACTCTATTGAAGTCTATGGGGGAATTTCAGCTTTTTGCACACGTTGGGTTAGCGTGAACGAAAGTTTTTTACTTTCAACTTGTAATAAGCGTGCAACCCGATGCGCGCAAAAAAACGAAGTCTAGCGGGGTAAAGCTTACATTCTCACCTTACAGAAAGGGATTTTACAATACAGGACAATGGGATTATGAAAAAATTTAAATAGTGAGACCAGACTGCGTCTTTAAAAAACACATATTCTGAGTCTTGTTTTTGGAAAAAAAAAAAAAAGTATTATGGATTTAGAATGCCAGCAAACGACATGGAACAGAGATTAGAAGATCTCATTTGTGTCAATGGGATTGCAGAGACAAATCATGTCTTCAATAATGAAAGTACAATAATTTAGTATTACGAAAATGCAAATATTTAATTTATTAAATAAGGCATTTTAAGAAGGCATTTGCCAAACATGTTATGTAGATGTTGCAGCCATGATCTTTGTGGGAGATATCATGCATTTGACCAATTAACTCAATTATATATGTAAATTACAAGAATGCATAGGAAATAACTATTATAAAAAGATTAAGAGATGAATCTATACCACAGATAGTTTCATACTTTTATCCAACATGGCTTTAGCAATTTCCAGTATGTTTTGCCCATTCACAAAACCAATGTTCAAGTTAAAAAAGCCAGTTTTGGATTTTATCAAGTCCATATACTGTAGATGTCAAATTTAGTAGCTTGCGCGTGCCTTGAGCACTATGGGCTAGATTACAAGATGCTTCTGTGCACTTAAATTTGTGCAAAACTGCGACTTTGACTTTACTGGCGCAACCGTAATTTTACTTATATTACAAGTTGTGAGTTAATGCTTCTGAAAAGCTGGTGTTACCAAAACACTGTCTGATACAAACTATAAATACATTTTATTGCATAAAAAAGTATTATAAACACATATATACGCATGTATTTACAAATATACACATGTATTTACAAATATACACGTATATATACACTTTGGAGCCCTTTCCACTCAAATATCTTCAAAGTTTAAAAATAATTTTTAATCAATTTTAATACTTAATGTGTTTTAATGTGTTTTTACTGTAAATATTTAACACCCCAATGTTCTTCACTTAGAAGAAAATGTTCTTTGTATAAAAAACCCAAATATATATATATATATATATATATATATATATATATACTGTATATATATACTGTATATATATATATATATATATATATATATATATATATATATATATACTGTATATATATATATATATATATATATATATATATATATATGCGTGTGTTTGTGTATCTATACCTATATAGTCATATAGATATATAGGTATAGATATATATTTTACAAACAAAATCATATATATATATATATATATATATATATATTTAAAAATAAAAATTTCTATGTGTGAAGAGCAGTGGAATGTAAAATATTCATAACTACCTTTGGGTTTGTGCAGCAGTTTTAAATTTGGTGACTGCTATTTGGCTTACAGTCCAAGCATAGCAGATTTTAGCATTAAACCAATAATTTAATCTTTGTAGTATTTGGCCTATATCTGCTATAAAACATAGACATATGGGGTATTCCTAAAATTAGGACAACATAATGAATTTATTTGGCTGTATTTTTCTTTAGCTACACTAGGTTTGTAGAAATGGTTTTAAAGAAAACTGTAAAAAATATATACTGTATATTTTTTTTTCCGCCCCATTTGTCAGTACTAGTCAGTACTAAATTCCTATTTATTGTTATTTAAAAAACCCATATAGGGTGTAACTAGAAACAGTATATCATAAGAATGAGAGCAGAGAATAGTGAGCAAAAATTGCTTGTGGGAAAAACCTCAGTCCTTAACGGGTTAAAACTGTATGCTGAATCTGAGTCATAGCAATTTTATGTCTTTTAATTTGTTTTAAGTTTTTAAATTGTTATGTTGGGATAGTGATACCTAGCTACTAGTTTCTCCATAATCCTGTGACCATGATTCTGACACTAAGGGCTCGATTTATGAAGCCTTCTCCTCCCCTACAACTACAGTTTCTCACAAGAGAACCTGCAGTCAGGATTTATCAAGCTGCGGTCCTCCGACCGTTGCTTCCCTACCCTCTTCTCCACCTCTTGTGGAGAATTTCAGCTCCTGCCCGCACGTGATTGGCTGTGAACAGGCAGGGGGCTATTTGCGCTTGCATGCAATGGTAAATTCCGGCAGCGGATTTCTGCCTGCCAGAGGCGAGCTGAGGCAGACAGGGGTGAATATGTACGCCCATGTCCACCCTTGTTTGATAAATCAAGCCCATAATTGTACTGTTTAAAGTAAATGGCCCTGGAAAAATAAACAGCCACCAAAAAAAAAAAAATAATTAGCTGACACTTTATGCAGGGAGTCAAATGATTAAAAAATGAATTTAATAAAACAATAAAATTATCTCAGAGGTGAAGTATAAAATTTGACTTATGATACATGGCCTGCTTCTGCTCCAGACCTCAATAAATGAAATAAATATTAAATAATAAGCGTAAAAACTGTGTAGCAGATGTGCGGCTGACATTCTCGTAGTCAGTGTGCTGGAAGAGCAGAAGTATATCAGTTTGTCTTGGATTTAAATCAAATGATTTGAATTTGGAATTTGCGCATCAAATGGATCATGAGAAAATTGAATTCTGGGTTGCTTTCTGCAAAATGAAAAAATAAAAGTTCAATCTTATGCATAGAGATGGGGCAGCCAAGAAAACAAGGCTCATCCAAATCTTTCATCTATATCTATTAGCCTGATCCCAGCTGGGGAATTCTGTGTATCTGCAAAGCACAGACTGACTTAGGCTTTCGCAGATAGCAAGAGTGGAGTGAGTTGACTGTACAGGATTCTGTGGGGTGAAAGGCTTAGGAATTAATTTGCTTTATCTCGGCAGAAAATGAGGAAACAGCAGCAATGCAATACCATCTTGATCCTAGTAAAAATACCACACTCTCTGCACACAATCCATTACAGGAATTAAATCCATTGCTGTCTCTATTGAGGGCTTACACCTCCTAGTGCGTGAACACCAAATAACTACAGATATACAGGCGTAATATATAGCTAATTGCTACATTTATTCATTTAGTTTTGTTGAGAGAAGTCATATTTACTCATGAATAGGACAAATTAATGTATTTGTTGAACTAAGGGTATAGAATAGACAATAAGAAGCATTACATATACGGTGACCAACTTCCACTTTAAGCAGAAAGCTGTTAAAATTTACATAATTTAGCAATTTGCAGCACTCATGAGTCATGACTGCAAAATAAATAAGACAGCTAGTACTCAAAATGTTTATATACAGCATTTGAGCACGTATTTTTTGTAACAAAAAAGAGTAAGGTAAATTTAAAGTGAATGCTGATACCTTGGTACCTATTGGTCACTGAATGAAAGGAACAACTTCATAACAAGTAGCTGAGACCACCAAACCCCATCAAAGAATAGCCAGCGCCAGGAATGAAACTACATGGGGTGCAGAGGTTGCAACTGCGACTGGGCCCCTGAGGGTGGGGGCAAGCTTCAAAAACTGATATCATAAGAGTGTGACATGATACTTTACTAGTGTCTCTTACTATAGGGGTTAGTGTTTCTGTTTTACCCATTGGTGTTTATGTGTGTGTGTGTGTGTGTATGTATGTATGTATGTGACTGTGTGTGTATTTATGCATGTATGTGTGTGTGTGTATGTTTGTGGAACCAGCAAATTACAGACCTTGTTATCACAGCATGGGGGGGGGGGGCAGGGGGTAAACAGTGTCCCTATATAGTACCCCTATATACAGTACGGGGGCTGAACCATTGTCACTGACTACTGTGGTCACTTTATAAAGTACTGGGGCGGGTAGGGTCAGGTCATCCATCTCACCAGCAGATGACAGACTGTGTCACTAACTCACTATATACAGTACTGGTGGGTTAAACCGTGTCACTATATACAGTAATAGGGGGTCAGGCCATCTCACAGACTGTGGTCACAGGGTACCTCCTTTTGTAGACATGTAATCTGATTCACATTTTATCTCTGTGTTAAATGTAAAAAAAAAGATATGTATCAAAATTCACCTTTTTTTGTTGGGGGGGGGGGCTTCTTAGATTCTTGCACCTGGGCCCTGTGGTTTCTAGTTACGCCTCTGGTCAGTGCCTGTTTATATGTCAAACCCCTGTTGCTGCATCATCTAGATGTCATTCCAGACCACTTGAATCTGTCAACACACCTGACCCCCCACACAAATGCTAATATGTTTTCAGGTATGAAATATAACCAATATGACTTACAACATGAGTAACCATAATGAAAGTTGCTCCATTTCACAAAATCCAGTGCAATTCCTGGTAATTCTGCCATCTATCGGGATTTGTTTTAAACCTTTTCACATACAATAGGTTCATAGAAACTCACAGATGTACTATAAAATCAGACGGATCTTATTACAGCAGATCATTTAATTATAGCTGGCCATAAGCATATTGATAGTTTTTTTTTTCTTGATGTCACAAAGCAACTAAAAAATATATAATCTTCTTCATGATGCAATGCTAATAACACCCTAGCAAGGTTGAGATCTTCTGCATCTCATACTCTCATTACAGTGGTAGGGAACATTAAAGGGACATGCTGATTTTAACTAATCATCTTCTGGTTACAATGCAAGATGGGCAAGGGTCCATGATCTAAATTAAGTCTGGCAGATGAAAACACTACATGTTGGATGGTAACATTATATTGTTATTGGAAGGGGAATAACCTCTTTTGTGTATTGTTAGTAGTATTTTGTTCATTGTGTGTGTATTTTTGAGTATTGTAAGTAGCTTATTTTTTTTAATAATAATACCAGCGTTGTCTTAAGGGAGTGTAAAAAAATGGCTCGTTAGCAACGCACCCCTGTTACTGCAAAACTCGTAATCTAGGCGTTTATTTCTACAATTACTATGAGGACAGTACTGCCTATTTAAAGCTGTGTCCCCTAGTGACTTTGAGAGAAGAGGCTGCCTCACTACTATAGAAAGCAATAGAAAGGGTGGTGCAGCGTTTCATGGACTATACAGACTGCATCTTCATTGTAGAAGCAAAAATATTTTTCATGGGGGCGACCAGCTACATAAGTTAAGTTTAAAAAAATTACTTTAACAATATTATGGATAAAATAAGCTACTTAGTAAATTAATTTAATGATAGTGTAGTGTTAGGTGTAATTGTAACTTAGGTTAGGATTTTTTTTACAGGTAAATTTGTACTTATTTTAACTAGGTAGTTATTAAATAGTTAATAACTATTTAATAACTACTCTACCTAGTTAAAATAAATACAAAGTTGCCTGTAAAATAAATATAAATCCTAAGATAGCTACATTAGTTATATTGTTGCTATCTTAGGGTTTATTTTATAGGTAAGTATTTAGTTTTAAATAGGAATAATTTATTTAATTGTAGTAATTTTATTTTGTTTTATTTAAATTATATTTAAGTTAGGGGGGTTAGACTTAAGGTTAGACTTAGGTTTAGGGGTTAATAAATTTAATATAGTAGCAGCGAAGTTGGGGGCGGCAGATTAGGGGTTAATAAATGTTGATAGGTGTCGGCGATGTTAGGGACGGCAGATTAGGGGTTAATAAAATTTAACTAGTGTTTGCAAGGTGGGAGTGCGGAGGTTTAGGGGTTAATATATTTATTACAGTGGAGTCGATGTCCGGTCGGCAGATTAGGAGTTTAAAACTTTATTTAAGTGTTTGCGATGTGTGTGTGTGGGGGGGGGGGGGGGCTCGGTTTAGGGGTTAATAGGTAGTTTATAGGTGTTAGTGTACTTTGTAGCACTTTAGTTAAGAGTTTTATGTTACGGCGTTAGCCCATAAAACTCTGAACTACTGACTTTTAAATGCGGTAGAATTCTTGACAGGAGAGGGTCTACCTCTCACTTCTTCCAAGACTCGTAATACCGGCGTTAGGCAAATCCCATTAAAAAGAAAGGATACACAATTGACGTAAGGGGATTTGCAGTAAGCTCGAGTCGCGGAAGAAAAGTGAGTGGTACACCTGTATCTGCAAGACTCATAATACCAGCGGGCGTTAAAAAGCAGCGTTGGGACCTCTCAACGCTGCTTTTTAAGCCTAACACAAGACTCGTAATCTAGCCGAAAGGGTTTTACAAGGGGCAGCCTGTTGCACAAGCATAGGTAGGGTTTAAATAAAACCTATATATATAGTGCATAGCTGTAAATTCTATTCCTAATATACACATAGTTTACTATCACTTTAAATTTACCTTTTGGTCTCCTTATTTCCTGTTAATTGAAGAATACTGAGGAATATGTAGGGACATTAAAGTCAAGATTAAACTTTCATCATTCGGATAGAAAATGCAATTTTAAACAACTTTCTAATTTGCTTCTGTTATCACATTTGCTTCATTCTCTTAGTATCTTTTATTGAAGAGTCAAACTAGTAAGGCTCATAAGAGCTTAGGAGTGTGCACGCGTCTTTAGTACTCTATGACATCAGTGTTTGGCAACATTGTAAAACAAAGCTACAAATAAAGTTGCAATACACTGCTGCCATATAGTACTAAAGATACATGAACACTTCTGAGCTCTTGTGAGCCTACCTAATTTTACTCTTCATTAAAAGATACTAAGAGAACAAAGCAAATTTGATAACAGAAGTAAATTTGAAAGTTGTTTAAAATCGCATGCTCTAGCTGAATCATGAATGTTTAATTTTGACTTTACTGTCTCTTAAGTATATATATATACACTTACAGTATATATATATATATATATATATATATATATATATATATATATATTATATTATATTATTAGAAACATTGCTGTAAACACTGCCCACTCCTGATCCTTCCTAAGTATACTAGTGGAAAGGAGTTATATATACAGGGAGTGCAGAATTATTAGGCAAATGAGTATTTTGACCACATCATCCTCTTTATGCATGTTGTCTTATTCCAAGCTGTATAGGCTTGAAAGTCTACTACCAATTAAGCATATTAGGTGATGTGCATCTCTGTAATGAGAAGGGGTGTGGTCTAATGACATCAGCACCCTATATCAGGTGTGCATAATTATTAGGCAGCTTCCTTTCCTTTGGCAAAATGGGTCAAAAGAAGGACGTGACAGGCTCAGAAAAGTCAAAAATAGTGAGATATCTTGCAGAGGGATGCAGCACTCTTAAAATTGCAAAGCTTCTGAAGCGTGATCATCGAACAATCAAGCGTTTCATTCAAAATAGTCAACAGGGTCGCAAGAAGCGTGTGGAAAAACCAAGGCGCAAAATAACTGCCCATGAACTGAGAAAAGTCAAGCGTGCAGCTGCCAAGATGCCACTTGCCACCAGTTTGGCCATATTTCAGAGCTGCAACATCACTGGAGTGCCCAAAAGCACAAGGTGTGCAATACTCAGAGACATGGCCAAGGTAAGAAAGGCTGAAAGACGACCACCACTGAACAAGACACACAAGCTGAAACGTCAAGACTGGGCCAAGAAATATCTCAAGACTGATTTTTCTAAGGTTTTATGGACTGATGAAATGAGAGTGAGTCTTGATGGGCCAGATGGATGGGCCCGTGAATTGGTAAAGGGCAGAGAGCTCCAGTCCGACTCAGACACCAGCAAGGTGGAGGTGGAGTACTGGTTTGGGCTGGTATCATCAAAGATGAGCTTGTGGGGCCTTTTCGGGTTGAGGATGGAGTCAAGCTCAACTCCCAGTCCTACTGCCAGTTTCTGGAAGACACCTTCTTCAAGCAGTGGTACAGGAAGAAGTCTGCATCCTTCAAGAAAAACATGATTTTCATGCAGAAAAATGCTCCATCACACGCGTCCAAGTACTCCACAGCGTGGCTGGCAAGAAAGGGTATAAAAGAAGAAAATCTAATGACATGGCCTCCTTGTTCACCTGATCTGAACCCCATTGAGAACCTGTGGTCCATCATCAAATGTGAGATTTACAAGGAGGGAAAACAGTACACCTCTCTGAACAGTGTCTGGGAGGCTGTGGTTGCTGCTGCACGCAATGTTGATGGTGAACAGATCAAAACACTGACAGAATCCATGGATGGCAGGCTTTTGAGTGTCCTTGCAAAGAAAGGTGGCTATATTGGTCACTGATTTGTTTTTGTTTTGTTTTTGAATGTCAGAAATGTATATTTGTGAATGTTGAGATGTTATATTGGTTTCACTGGTAAAAATAAATAATTGAAATGGGTATATATTTGTTTTTTGTTAAGTTGCCTAATAATTATGCACAGTAATAGTCACCTGCACACACAGATATCCCCCTAAAATAGCTAAAACTAAAAACAAACTGAAAACTACTTCCAAAACTATTCAGCTTTGATATTAATGAGTTTTTTGGGTTCATTGAGAACATGGTTGTTGTTCAATAATAAAATTAATCCTCAAAAATACAACTTGCCTAATAATTCTGCACTCCCTGTATTCATACCACTAAGTGCATTTGGTAACAGAAGTCAATTCTATTTTTTTTCTTAAACTGTATAGTCATGAAAGTCTTATTTTTGACTTCCATACGCCTTTTCTGCATGAATCTCTAATGTACACTGACCTATGTAAGTGCTGTGTTCAAAATGTAGGTGCACGGTGCATACTTAAATACACTTTTGAAACGGCTATAACGTTTACTAGAAGCATTTTTGTTAATGCATGCATATTACAAAAATGCTTCTATTCAAAGCTTAAATGTATCCATGTGGATTCTAATTTTGGCTGGGATGTCCCTTTAAGATATAGCAGGAATATAGTTGTTTCAACAGTTTGCCTGTGCATGGCAAGAACGGGTCGTCATGCAAACTGCTTCCTGAGAGCGCATGATATCCCGTTCTTGTCATGAAGGGGAATCGCTGATCAAAGCACCGAATCGGCGAATCCCCTGCACTGCAGGCCTGATCATTGGTGGCATAGTGGGTGTTACTCCCAGAGCTAAATAGGAGTGCTGGTGAAGTCACCACAAATGTGCGTGGTGACACCACAGTGGGGGCAGTGCAGCAACATGACAGGTAGGTAAAGGACCTAGATGAGGGGAGTTTGCTTTTGAAACCCCTGAAACTCAGCTTCCTTACTAGCCACAGACCGTCAAGACCTCTTATTTAAAAGATAATCACATTCTCTTATAAATGGAAATACAAAACAAAGCTTTTTTGTAAAAAAAAAAGGTTAAACATAATACATGTGGATTTGCTTAGAAATGGGACATTATATAGTGAATAATTAAATCTGTTATGTCTAAAGACCCCTAATAAAGTTTATTCTCTAGTAGACAAGTCCTTCTCCTAAGAAAATATATGAATTTTGTCTGTATAGTCAGGTGATCACTGTGGTAACACCATGCAAGAAAAAAAGTGCTTTTATCTCTGTACTGCACAATGGCCCATCTCTAATCTATAGTATAACCCCCCCAAATTCTGTATGGGCCCCTATTTTACATGTTGCTACCCTTAATGACAATTTATTAAGGTGATCACAATAACAGAAATAGTAACTGGATCATTTTCAATATTATTGAATAAAATCTTAGCAATAATATACATTTTTTTTCCAGTTTTTGACATAGGCATTTCACGTGCCATGAAATATAAATACAATAATTGTATATTCAGAATCTGCTGGGCTTGCTTAAAAAAAAAATATATAATTTGTTGGTCACTCACTGAAATTAGACTTAAATTAGGGTTGCCACCCGCCCCGGTTTCACCGTGACAGTCCCGGTCTGAGGCTCTGTGTCCCGTGTCCCGGAACTACCCTCAAATGCCTCGGGCTAAGCGCTCCCCTGGCGCAGCAAGGAGCAGTGAGCACAGACTTTCCAAAAAATTAGCTGGCCAGAGGAGCACTTAGCCCGAGATTAAAAAAAAAAAAAAAAACACGGTTAGGTGGAGCCTGAATATCAGGAGGAGAAACGGAGGATGGTGTGGGACAGTGGGAGGGGGGGGAAGAGGCCGGTCGAGGAGGGGAGTCGTCACATCCTGCAGGTTGCAGCTGAGAGCGTCTGAGAGCGGCAGAGAGAGGCAGGTGTTGTTGCTGTGCCAGGTAGGACCGTAGGAGGAAGAGTTTGTAAGCCCAAAGAGCGAGGTAATGGGTGAAATTGGAATCATATAGGCAGTCCGGGTGTTGAGCTTGTTTAGGACAATAAACTTACAATTATTTAGAGGAAGGGTCTGTGTACAGTGAGCACATCTGAAATTTGACGTTTCTATAATATATACTGTATATAATATATATATATATATACAGTATATATATAATATAAGCATATAAAAGATGAAAACTTTCACTCACTTTTATTACCTTTTTCTGATTGCTCCGGATTACAGCCGTTGCTTCCAAGGCTGATTTGAGTACAGAACCTGAGCAGGTTCTTGGTGCTCACTCATAAATATATCTGTAAAAGAGGTTTAATCCGGAATACAACACAAGGCAGGTATGTAGAACTAAGGCAACAATCAAAGCTTGGCAAGTGGTGTATTAGTAAAACTTCACATTTATTTCAATCGATTTAAAACAGACTCACGGTACACCATAGCTGATACAGAGGAGTGTAGGTACACACAACGCCGGTGTCTTCGTCATCTGACATGTTTCACGCCGTTCTGGTGCTTTCTCAAAGATAACCTGGGGTAGGGAAATTGTCTGGCTTTAACTCTATCCTAGGTACGCCCATCTGCGTGTGTTGGCCAATCGGCTAATGGAAAGACTGACACACCTATCCCCAGGTTAAGTAGCGTAGTACACCACTCATAAAAACAAAGTCACAGTTTAGCTCAAATATTTGTACAAGATCTAAAAATAATAAAAGCATAAACAGAAATATAGTAACAAGAAGCGCAACACTTTCTAGGGAAAAAAAACTCTAATTTCAATTAGTATCATTCTTATAATATCAGCTACTATGTCTAGAGTTTCAAAATCTGACTGAGGCAGATTTGCTCAAATATATATCATTTAAGACAAGCTGACATTGTCGAACAATACATACAAATAGAGTAGGCTATTGTGTATACACCATATACCTTTTTGAATATACATAGATGGTTGGAGAAACTAGACAAAAATATCCTAATATTATCATTGTAAATCCAGAATACTTAGTTATTATATACAGCTAAGTGTCTATGTAGCGAATATGCATATATATGTATAGCAAATTGCCAACTGCATCTATATTCAGAATTTCTCACAAATTACCAGACATAATGATGGTACAATTTATCAATGTGTGTTATCACAAGCCTAAACTTAGGGAATTTTGTCTATATCTGGATTTGTATCAAGGACTGATTTAAGTTATATATCGTCATAACCTCTATGTGATTGTTATCCTTATACATTGATATATAATGATGTATCTCAGTATGTTATATTTATCTCTAGTGTCTACCCCATAATAACTATTAAGTACCTATTTAAACTGATATAGATGTTACCCTTGATATAGGTCTATATCCCATCTCAGATTTATACCTTGTGGTTCCTTGGTATTTAGTCTTAAAATCCATTGCACTTCTTTGTCCAATAATCTCTTAAATCGATCACCTCCTCTTATCTGAAATGGTATAAAGTATATGGCCTGGAACTGTAGTGCTTCTTTACCTTCATTATGTTTGGAAAAATGTTTTGCTACAGGATCTTTGGGGGATCTTTTTCAATAGAAAGAAAATGTTCTCTAATCCTGTCTTTCAAATTTCGACTAGTGCATCCTGTGTATTGTTTTTTACACACTTTACATGTAATCAAGTATATTACATATTTGAAGCAGCAATTCAACTTATATTTAAGTGTGTCATTTTCTCCTTTAGCTGTAGAAGTAACGCTATCTCCTACAATAGCATAGGGACAAGTCATACATGGGTGTCTCCCACACTTGAGTCTGTTTTAAATCGATTGAAATAAATGTGAAGTTTTACTAATACACTGCTTGCCAAGCTTTTATTGTTGCCTTAATTCTACATACCTGCCTTGTGCTGTATTCCGGATTAAACCTCATTTACAGTTATATATAATATATATATATATATATATATATTGATTTCATAATGAATTTGAGGCCGCGAGAAGCCACGCCCAAAGCCACGCCCTGAAACACACCCTCTCCACGCCCACTTAAACAGTGTCCAGGAATTTTCTGGGCAAAAGGTGGCAACCCTAGTTTAAATGTAAGTAGCAAAAAAAGCTTAAAACAGGCTTAGCACTAGGGTGTGAAAATTACAAAAGGGTTAAAACAAGTAGGTAGCCATTTTGGTGTTTCTATGCATTATTTATCTGCCTCTAAGTATTAATCTGTCTCTCAAGATTATGGGTCTCCTACTCAAAACATGACTATTCTCTGCTGTGAAAATGAGTTAATATTTGTAATTACTAAAAGACTATTAAAAGGTTACTGTTAAAATGATGGAAATAAATTAGTTCCCAAAGAGCTGCCAAAAAAAAAACCTTGATATGCTGTAAAGAGAATTGATTATGGAGATTAAAATGCTGAAAACCACACACAGTGAAAATGAAAAGCGTTTTGTAAGAGAGAGATGGCAAATCAGTTTAAAAATTAAACAATTCCTTAAGTGGATGAGATTAATAGGACTGTGATGAGAAAAGTGCCCCAGGCACAGCTATGACTTTCTTATCCAAAGACACAAATTATTTTAATTCTGGTTCTTCACTAGAAGTTTACAGAAATATTTCTTAATAGAAAGGCGTATAAGGCAATTGGTGGCTGAATGGCTGAAATGTAGAGCACGGTTTCTATAGAAAAAGACTTTTCGTCAATAGGTGAGACTGACTGACCATGGATGAGATTGTTGCTTAATATATAAGTGTGATTACTAATGTAAACAGACAGATGGGAGAATTCCCTTAAGAAGTGAGACTACTTTCTGATAGATGTGATTCTTCTTATGTATGAGATTACCTTTTAATGAATGAGGTACTTCCACAATCTGATTGACATTTATTTGATGAACTAGACCAGTGGTTCCCAAACTTTTTCAGGTCATTACCCTCTTATTTCTATAAACGCACTTTTGGCACCCCATAATGTAACTCATAAAAACAATATTCAGACCAGCAGTGCACAACCCCTGACAAATACAACACAATATAAATGATTAACAATTAAACATATTAAAATATTTAACCCCTTGAGTGCTAACGATGGTTCAGAGCCGTCGCTAGCACTCACCTACCTTGAAAGCAATCTGGGAGCTCCCATCAACTCCCACCCCGGCTATCGGGTCTGTATAGTGACAGGCATCACTGGGGTTTCCTGTTACGTGCGGTGACATCATGCACAATGACGTGATGACGTCACCGCACAACTTTATTTAAAAATAACAATTGACAAGATAGGGAAAGGGGGCATGCTACTTAGAAGCCTGTATCTCAGGCATCTAAGCTATTACAGATTACTAAGACCTTTCCAACGGTATAGGTCTTGAGGATCTGGGGGAAAAAAGTAAAAAAAAAACAATTTTAAAATAGTAAAAAACAAAAAATAAATAAATCCAGCTTAGCACTCAAAGGGTTAAAATATATATTTGTAATTTTATTAAAACTATTATCTTTTTCTTTTTATTCAGCTTTTTAAAGTCTCTAATCACCGTGCAAGCGTCTTCTAAACCACATTAAGTTATTACTTACTTCACTATTCAAAAACTGTTAATCTGACGTATGGGCTTGATGAAATGATACCAGTTTCCCAAGCTCTGGCCTTAAGTCACTTTGCAACGGTTTTAAATAGCAATAGTTAGCGGTCTGGAGTTGATTTATTTGCTTGGAGCATAGTTGTACTACTGCACCAATATATCATCTTTATAGAAAGTGTATTCTACTTACCAAAGTGTTATGTAGTGCACTGTCAGATTACTTCTGATGATAGAAGACTTAAAAACCTTAGATGGTTGACTGTGTACAAAGCTCATCAGACAAGCACAACAGGTCTTTACTGTGTTTCCTGCAACTACACAATGATTCTAAGCTGTGCAGTTAATGTTAACAATACGTGCTAATATACAGTCTGGCAAAACAAAGAATGCAAGACTACAGTACAAGTAGTTATATTTTATCGTAGTGAGAAAAAGTATGTCTTAATAGCCTTAGAAGACGTTGCCCTGCATTGTGTAACCATCTTTAGCTTGTTATCTATTACTATTCCCAAATCCCTTACTTCCTCTGTTTTGCTAAGTCTAGTCCCATTTAAATAATAGATTGTCTGCTTATTTTTACTTCCAAAATGTAGAACCTTACATTTTTCCGTAATAAATCTCATTTTCCGTTTACCTGCCCATTCTTCTAATTTTTGCAGATCCCCTTGTAAAGCAAGTTCATCCTACTCTGACCTAATGACCTTACACAACTTTGTATCATCTGCAAAAAAAGAAATGTTGCTATTTAATCCTTGCTCTATGTCATTAATACAAATATTAAAAGGAACAGGACCCAGTTCTGATCCCTGGGGGACTCCACTGATTACCTTTGTCCAATCTGAGTATGATCCATTTACTTCTCGTTGCTCCCTGTCTTTTATCCAGTTACATTTTCCGATATTCCCAGTCCCTTAATTTTTTACATTAATCTCTCATGTGGCACTGTATTAAACGCCTTTGCAAAATCCACGTATATCACATCAACTGATTCCCCTTTATCTAACTTCCTCGTAGAATCTAATTAGATTAGTTTGACATGATACAGTTCTTATAAAAACATGCTGGTTTGAATTCAGATTCTTGTTTACACAAATATACTCATCAATATAATCCCTTATAATTCCTTCAAGTATCTTCCCCACTATTGATGTCAGACTAACTGGTCTATAGCTTCCTGGATCAGCCCTCCTTCCCTTTTTAAAGAGTGGCACCATATCAGCCTTATGCCACTCCTGGGGTAATATGCCTGAGGATAAGGATTCTTGAATAATTAAGAGTAGAGGTTTGTCTATAACAGTGCTAAATTCCCATAAAACCATTGGGTGTATTCCATCTGGGCCTGGAGTCTTATTTACCTTAATATTATCCAGTTTGTTCCTGATATCCTCTAGAGATAACCCTGTTTATGGTATGGGCTTGTATATTGTAGTTTGTGTTAAAGTATCCCCCATTGGTTCTTCTCTTGTGTATACTGAAGAAAAGAATTGGTTTAGTACCTCAACCTTCTCCTTGTCACTGTTAATCATGATACCCTTCACACATTTTAATGTACCTATATTGTCCTTTTTTTCTTTAGATTTTTTTGCCATTTATGTGCTTAAAAAACATTTATAGTTTGACATGGAATCATTTGCAATGAATCTTTCACTTTCAATTTTGGCAAATTTTTTGCATGCCTTTTTTTTTCTAATACTTGAGACCTCATATGTTTAAGCCCTTATAGCTTTTTTGAGCAAATTCTTTTTTAAATAATTTTTATTAGTTGCTGTTATTATGAGTGTAACTGTACTTTCAATGTATTTTGGATGTGTTTTGTGACATTTCTTGTCTTGTGTAACAGTTAACCAGAGCTCTGGAGTCACGGTAATCATTCTAGCGTAAATCACTATTGCGCCCATGCATTCACATTTATTTTTAACTTGTAATATGAGCTCTCCTTCGGACATGCGCAAACATCCGCGATAAACCCGATATCACTAATTTAAAACTCGTAATCTGGCCCTAAATGTGTTTGTGTTCATTATCTAGAATTTGGACTGTGAACAGCAAATCAAGACTAGCACATGTTAAGCATAAGACCATTTTTTAGCAAACTAATAACTAAAAAAGTTCTACTGAAATACAATGTAAATGGCTGATTGTGATCACATGACCATGGGAAACAGCTTTTCAGTAGCCAATACCAGGCTGATAATTATTAAACCATAGATTATGATGAACTGCATAGTTAGTGATACTTCCCCAGTTATTTGCACGATTAATTTCATTTTAATACCCTCTCAAATGATTCTCCAGTAGTATGGTATACTGGCAAGTGGAGCTTTAGAATTATTAATATTGTTCTACACAGGGTCAGGCTGCCATACAAATAGATTGATTTTCATGGGAAAGGAAGCTTTATAATAAAATAGCCTAATAAGTGAAACCAAGCAGAAAGGCTGAATTAGACTGTAATGCAATATGGGATTCTAAACAGCAATTTTATTTTTACTCTATTCCCTGCTGACTGAGCTAAAGAAAATATTTGTATTTGCTACATAAGCCAAATTATAATATGGGATCAGCTTTACCAGTACTAATGTGACACTTTGCTTTACTGTGATCTCATGATATTTCACAGAAATCTTGTGATATTTCATAGTAAAGTTCCTTACACAGGGGAGAAAAATAAAATAGCTGTGCCTGCACATGCCAGATACACGCTCCCTTGCAAGTCCTGGGACCAGCACCTGGATTGGCTGCTTAAAGCCCCTTTACAATGGGGTCCCTACTGAAGAAATATGAGGCAAAATATATTCTTTTATTTTACATAGAGATGTTCAGGTGATATTTTCTAGAACAGCTATGCTGCATCAGTTTAAAGTCCTTCAAAAATGTTCCTTTAAGGCAGAAGCTTGAAGGAATAGGTCAAATAAAGTGTTGGAAGAGTATGAAGAGAATGAAATGGGTTAGAGGATTGGATTGTAGATTAACCATTGTGACTGTGTTAAAGTAACAGGCAGTGAGAAGACAATGTAGTAGTTAGAGGAACAGGTTTGAACGGGAGTGCATAAAGTGTGTTTTATTAACACATGTTTGATAAGAACAATAACTGGGCTCAACAGTAAAGTAGTAAAAGATATAGGGGCCAATTTATTAACAGTTGGACGTACATGATCCGCTGTAGCGGATCATGTCTGTCCGACATCGCTGAATGCCGACAGCATACGCTATCAGAATTTAACATTGCATAAGCAGTTCTGGTGAACTGCTGGTGCAATGCCGCCCCCTGCAGATTTGCGGCCAATCGGCCACTAGCAGGGGGTGTCAATCAACCCGATTGTATGAGATTGTCCGCAGCCTCAGAGGAGACGTACAAGTTAAGTAGCAGCAGTCTTAAGGGGCATTCAGGGCCATTCTGCCCTTAATAATTCAGCCCCATAAACCGAGTTTCAGAGAGACTGGTGAAGTTGTGAAGGAAATGTTTATAGATAAAAGAGAAGCAGATATGCATATTTATACCTCATCCTCTGTTATAGGGAAGCAGTATTCCAATATATAGTTGGTTGTACAGGCAAGTGGAGTTAGAAACCATTACTAAAGTTGTCTGCAAGGTCTTAGGTTATAAGTTGATGGTGCGTGCTGGACCAGGATTTTTTTTTTGAGGGCTTAAGTATTTGAAGAATGAACGTACAGGGAGTGCAGAATTATTAGGCAAATGAGTATTTTGACCACATCATCCTCTTTATGCATGTTGTCTTACTCCAAGCTGTATAGGCTCGAAAGCCTACTACCAATTAAGCATATTAGGTGATGTGCATCTCTGTAATGAGAAGGGGTGTGGTCTAATGACATCAACACCCTATATCAGGTGTGCATAATTATTAGGCAACTTCCTTTCCTTTGGCAAAATGGGCCAAAAGAAGGACTTGACAGGCTCAGAAAAGTCAAAAATAGTGAGATATCTTGCAGAGGGATGCAGCACTCTTAAAATTGCAAAGCTTCTGAAGCGTGATCATCGAACAATCAAGCGTTTCATTCAAAATAGTCAACAGGGTCGCAAGAAGTGTGTGGAAAAACCAAGGCACAAAATAACTGCCCATGAACTGAGAAAGTCAAGCGTGCAGCTGCCAAGATGCCACTTGCCACCAGTTTGGCCATATTTCAGAGCTGCAACATCACTGGAGTGCCCAAAAGCACAAGGTGTGCAATACACAGAGACATGGCCAAGGTAAGAAAGGCTGAAAGACGACCACCACTGAACAAGACACACAAGCTGAAACGTCAAGACTGGGCCAAGAAATATCTCAAGACTGATTTTTCTAAGGTTTTATGGACTGATGAAATGAGAGTGAGTCTTGATGGGCCAGATGGATGGGCCCGTGGCTGGATTGGTAAAGGGCAGAGAGCTCCAGTCCGACTCAGACGCCAGCAAGGTGGAGGTGGAGTACTGGTTTGGGCTGGTATCATCAAAGATGAGCTTGTGGGGCCTTTTCGGGTTGAGGATGGAGTCAAGCTCAACTCCCAGTCCTACTGCCAGTTTCTGGAAGACACCTTCTTCAAGCAGTGGTACAGGAAGAAGTCTGCATCCTTCAAGAAAAACATGATTTTCATGCAGGACAATGCTCCATCACACGCGTCCAAGTACTCCACAGCGTGGCTGGCAAGAAAGGGTATAAAAGAAGAAAATCTAATGACATGGCCTCCTTGTTCACCTGATCTGAACCCCATTGAGAACCTGTGGTCCATCATCAAATGTGAGATTTACAAGGAGGGAAAACAGTACACCTCTCTGAACAGTGTCTGGGAGGCTGTGGTTGCTGCTGCACGCAATGTTGATGGTGAACAGATCAAAACACTGACAGAATCCATGGATGGCAGGCTTTTGAGTGTCCTTGCAAAGAAAGGTGGCTATATTGGTCACTGATTTGTTTTTGAATGCCAGAAATGTATATTTGTGAATGTTGAGATGTTATATTGGTTTCACTGGTAAAAATAAATAATTGAAATGGGTATATATTTGTTTTTTGTTAAGTTGCCTAATAATTATGCACAGTAATAGTCACCGGCACACACAGATATCCCCCTAAAATAGCTATAACTAAAAACAAACTAATAACTACTTCCAAAAATATTCAGCTTTGATATTAATGAGTTTTTTTGGGTTCATTGGGAACATGGTTGTTGTTCAATAATAAAATTAATCCTTAAAAATACAACTTGCCTAATAATTCTGCACTCCCTTTATAATAAAAGAAGCTTGCTTTCTCTCAGTAGTTCTCTGGCACTTGTAAAGTTAGTGGGTATGCTTTGGGTAACATAGATGTCAACAAATGCATGGTGCATGATGAATAGTGATAGGAGCAGCCATGTCAGCTGTTGAGTATTCTTTTGTGAGCTCATAAAGTCATGACAAGGAAGGGTGAAAATGTTAGAGAGAATAGTTAATTGCATAGCTGAGAACTAACCCAATAAATGTCACATAGACTCCTGTAGGCACATGGAAGAAGAGGAATTAGAGATGATGCTGAAGTAAAGTGACTATTTATTAGATGATGGCCTGAAGAGGGAAAGAGGATATTAGGTAAGTGGGATATTTAACACAGACAAGAATAGGTTATTAGAGTATCTGCTATGCTAGTAAGGATGTTGAAATCCTCAGGAAGAGCATATCTATGTTAAACAGGGGCAAAAATACAGGGGGTGCAGAGGTTGTAATTGCGACTAGGCCCCCAAGGGTGGGGGCCCAGCTTAAAAAAAACATTTTTTTTATGAAAAACGTTGACCTGCCACTGCCTGCACTGATATCATGTGAGTGTGACATGATGCTTCACTAGTTTCTCTGACTACAGGGGTTAGTGTTACTGTTTTACCCAGTGGTGTTTATGTGTGTGTGTGTGTGCATGTATGTATGTGACTGTGTGTGTATTTATGCATGTATGTGTGTGTGTGTGTGTGTGTATGTGACTGTGTGTGTATTTATGCATGTATGTGTGTGTGTGTGTGTATGTGACTGTGTGTGTATTTATGCATGTATGTGTGTGTGTGTGTATGTGACTGTGTGTGTATTTATGCATGTATGTGCATGTATGTATGTGACTGTGTGTGTATTTATGCATGTATGTGCATGTATGTATGTGACTGTGTGTGTATTTATGCATGTATGTGCATGTATGTATGTGACTGTGTGTGTATTTATGCATGTATGTGTATGTATGTAAGTGACTGTGTGTGTATTTATGCATGTATGTGCATGAATGTATGTGACTGTGTGTGTATTTATGCATGTATGTGTGTGTATGTGACTGTGTGTGTATTGATGCATATATGTGTATGTAGGTATGTGACTGTGTGTGTATTTATGCATGTATGTGTGTGTGTATGTGACTGTGTGTGTATTTATGCATGTATGTGTGTGTGTATGTGACTGTGTGTGTATTGATGCATGTATGTGCATGTAGGTATGTGACTGTGTGTGTATTTATGCATGTATGTGTGTGTGTGTATGTGACTGTGTGTGTATTGATGCATGTATGTGCATGTATGTATGTGACTGTGTGTATTTATGCATGTATGTGTGTGTGTGTGTATGTGACTGTGTGTGTATTGATGCATGTATGTGCATGTATGTATGTGACTGTGTGTGTATTGATGCGTGTATGTGTGTATGTATGTGACTGTGTGTGTATTTATGCATGCATGTATGTGTATGTATGTATGTGACTGTGTGTGTATTGATGCATGTATGTGACTGTGTGTATTTATGCATGTATGTGTGTGTGTGTATGTGACTGTGTGTGTATTGATGCATGTATGTGTATGTAGGTATGTGACTGTGTGTGTATTTATGCATGTATGTGTGTGTGTATGTGACTGTGTGTGTATTGATATTGATGCATGTATGTGCATGTATGTATGTGACTGTGTGTGTATTTATGCATGTATGTGTATGTATGTATGTGACTGTGTGTATTTATGCATGTATGTGTATGTATGTATGTGACTGTGTGTGTATTTATTTATGTATGTGTATGTATGTGACTGTGTGTGTATTTATGCATGTATGTGTATGTATGTATGTGACTGTCTGTGTATTTATGCATTTATGTGTGCGTGCGTGTATGTGTGTATGTATGTATGTGACTGTGTGTGTATTTATGCATGTATGTGTGTGTGTGTATGTGACTGTGTGTGTATTGATGCATGTATGTGTATGTAGGTATGTGACTGTGTGTGTATTTATGCATGTATGTGTGTGTGTATGTGACTGTGTGTGTATTGATATTGATGCATGTATGTGCATGTATGTATGTGACTGTGTGTGTATTTATGCATGTATGTGTATGTATGTATGTGACTGTGTGTATTTATGCATGTATGTGTATGTATGTATGTGACTGTGTGTGTATTTATTTATGTATGTGTATGTATGTATGTGACTGTGTGTATTTATGCATGTATGTGTATGTATGTATGTATGTGACTGTCTGTGTATTTATGCATTTATGTGTGCGTGCGTGTATGTGTGTATGTATGTATGTGACTGTGTGTGTATTTATGCATGTATGTGTATGTATGTATGTGACTGTGTGTATTTATGCATGTATGTGTATGTATGTATGTGACTGTGTGTGTGTATTTATGCATGTATGTGTATGTATGTATGTATGTATGTGACTGTGTGTGTATTTATGCATGTATGTGTATGTATTTATAGGACTGTGTGTGTATTTATGCATGTATGTGTATGTATATATGTGACTGTGTGTGTATTTATGCATGTATGTGTGTGTGTGTTTGTGGAACCAGCAAATTTCAGACCTGGTTACTACAGCATGGGGGAGAGGGTAAACAGTGTCACTATACAGTACCACTATACTGTATACCGTATGGGGGCTGGACTATGTCACAGACTACTGTGGTCACTTGATAAAGTACTGGGGCAGGTAGGGGCAGGCCAGCCATCTCACTGGCAGATTACAGACTGTGTCACTGACTCACTATATACAGTACTGGTAAGTTAAACAGTGTGACTATATACAGTAATAGGGGGTCAGACCATCTCACAGACTGTGGGCACAGGCTACCTCCTTTTGCAAACATGTAATCTGATTCACAATTTTTTTCTGTGTTAAATGTTAAAAAAAAAAGATATGTATCAAATTTACTTTTTTGGGGGGGAAGGGGGGTGGAGGGGTGGGGAGGCCCTTCTTAGATTCTTGCACCTGGGCCCGTGGTTTCTAGTTACGCCTCTGATGGAGAAACAGTAAGCAGATCTGTGGTTTTATAATTGCAAAACTGATTTTGAGTCTGACAAACAAACTGCTTTCCTGAAAAGAAAGCTTCACAGTATCCAATAAATTAGTTGTTTCAGAAATAGTTTCATATATGCAGTATTTCCTGGAACTAACATTCTTGCAACCACATTCATTATCACATATGGATTTAATTATGTGTTTTAGATAAATTTTCCCCATGTTACATCAACAAATATAAAAATATAATTTTCTAGTTACTTGTATTATGATTCAAAGCAGCTGCCAGTAATTCCATGTGAATTACTTTATTGTTTGATCTTTGTTGTGTAGGCTCAATCCACACATAAACTGACAATCTAGAAAGTAGCAGCGGTTTAACATGTTCTACAATACTTTTATTTATTTTATCTTGTGTGAAAGCAAACAATGTGTACATGATGCCTGCTATAGATTTAATAAACCATATAATAATCTCAATAGTTAGGGACAGCCTAGTTTATTTTATGTGCTTAGAATGTTCCCAGGTAGGGAACCTGTCTGTATGTCTGCTGCCTGCATTTATTATTGCAGAAGAAACTTCTTGTGCAATCACACTATTCCAACTTTCTATCCTCTCTCTATAATTTTGAATCCAATTCTTTGTGTGTTTGCAAATATATGGGTATATGTTAATATATGGGTATATGTTTGCTTTAATAAATTCAAATGTACTGTACAGCCCTTTGCCACAAATAAGCCAGGGCTAAAAAAAATACCTGGTGAGGAAAAACTGGGAGGAGTGTCAGTCCAGCATAGTCCAGGCCTCCAATGTTACTTCCTCAAAATTATGGGACGCACAAAGTTTCAGCTTTCTTGTTATTTCCACTAGGATTATCCATATATATGCAGAAATAAGTCTGAGTTATCTCCTCCCACTTTTTTTCCTCTGTATCATTTGACTGTGGTTGGGGGGCATGCTGGATCTAGAACTAGGTATGGGCTATTCAATGAGCTAAATCACTGGTTGATATTTTAGGACAATTAAGGGGTAGAAATGACCTCTGTGAGTGTGTTACACAGCAGCTATTTAGAAATGTGACTGTACATGCGCTTTTCTTGCAATAAAATTGTTAATGTGTTGCTGCTTTTGCATTAGGGACAATCAGTAATAATTACTGCATGTATTTTTGTGACCGATACGGGGTTAAAATAATATTTAATGTGTTTATGGCAGTTAGAGGTAAAAATCACTGCAGGTAGTATGTTCAATCACTGATTCTTATAATAATATATATGACAACAGATACCATGATAAATTAAATATTTCTGCATTTTGAAGATGGGTCCAAATTGTGAATGTCATATACATTTAAACTGCTTTAAATGTGCAGATGAAAATAGGAAATTTCCATGCCAACATTTGGCCAGATTTGCAACTAAAGAAATATGAAAACCAATTTTTTTCTTTCATGATTCAGATAGAGCATGACATTTTAAACAACTTTCTAATTTACTCCTATTATCACTTTTCTTCATTTTCTTGGTATCTTTTGTTGAAAAACATGGGCGTATGCTTAGGAGCCGGCCCATTTATGGAGCACTATTTGGCAGCACTATTTCCTGCCATGTAGTGCTCCAGATGCCTACTTATCTTTTCAACACAGAATATCATGGGAACAAAACAGATTTGATAATCAAAGTAATGTGCATTCATTTTCAGTAGACTCATAGAAAACAACGAAAATTGTATTTTCATTATATTCTTTGCTTTACTGAAAATGAAAAGGTCCGAAAGTGAAGAACAAAAAAATAAAAAAAATAAAAATGCTTTATTTTCTTTAAAACTTTTCATTTTTGTTTTTGTTGGTGGATGCTGTTTTTTATGATGCAAGCAGGCATTATCCAATAAGTGCAAACCAGGAAGGAGCAGAAGAATAGATTGACAATTTCTCTCAGCCTATCAGTGGAAGCCTGTGACGTTTTTCTAGCCAACCAGTATTTTAAGGGGGAGGGAGGGAAGTGAAAGGGCGATTTTTAACTTATTGCAGTGCTGCTCAGAGGCTCAGATCTGTAGAGGAATTCGAGGAGGCTATAGACAGACACATCTGGGGGTTTTGACACAGTAGCAGCATAGCAATGCAGGTGGTACTGCTACTTTTTTAAGTGGGTCAGTGACACATAATGTTTGTGTAACACTGGTTGAATGTCGTGACCCAAACAATGGAAACAGACACAGACTGCCAGCAGCCACTGATGTTCTTGTGGCTCCTGTAGTAGCTGCTGGGGAAGGAAAGGGTTTGCAGCTGCATTTTTTTTCCAAGACAAAGTCGTAAAGTTGTCACTCAAGAGGAAAAAATACTATTTGGCAGATAAATGTAAATGTAGACTGAGCAGTGGAGAATTTATCTATTGGGACATCTATTCAAACTGCGAACTGATCAGTGATAATAGGCCCTCAAACTGGAAAAGTAAAAAAATTATAGTGCAAAGCCAGCAGCCAAAAGGGTTAATTATTTTTAAAATTAAAGTGGGCATATGAGAGTGTGTGCGCAGTGAGTAAACATTGTTGTTGGTTGACCAAATACATGGTGTTACTACCAATGCCAGGTATGTGTGTGGTATGGACACAGTAAAATGGTTGACGCAATAACATTGTGTTATTGACACTGCATGAGTAACACCACATTGCCGACAAGTATGTGTGTCATGGAAAATGAGTGTGTATATGTATGTGTGGGACTGTGTACTGTGTTGTATTTGTTCTTTGTTTTAATAATTTGTATCCTAAATAGAAAGCACAACAACAACAATTAGAGTTCCTGGGTTGAACATTGTTAATCCTTCAGCAAAGGATATCAAGAAAATGAAGCTAATGTTATAAAAGAAGGAGATTGGAAAGTTGTTTAAATCTGTATGTTGTTTCTGAAGAATCATAAACGAAAAAAAAATTAGATTTCACTATGAAACCTAAATATTTTCTGTCATGATTAAGACAAAGCAGACATTTGTAAGCAACTTTTCATTTTATTTCTGTAATCAATTTTGTTTTATTATCTTGGTATCCTTGGTACAGCAATGCACTACTTGGAAACAAAAATTTCAAACAGATTTTGTTTAAAATGAATGCAACCATGAATGTAAATGAACTAAAATTAACATTTTAAATTTAACGAAAAGAACATTTCGGACAAAACAATTTTTTCCCCTGTGCACATCTCTACTATGCTGTGGGGTATATTTAACAATGTGCGAGCGGACATGATACGTTGTCGGCATTTATCATTGCACCAGCAGTTCTTGTGAACAGCTGGTGCAATGCCGTCCCCCGCAGATTTGCGGCCAATCGGTCGCTAGTAGGGGGTGTCAATCAACCCGATCGTATTCAATCAGGTTGATTTCTGTCCGCGGCCTCAGAGTAGGCGGACAAGTTATAGAGCAGCAGTCTTTAAACCGCTGCTTCATAACTTCTGATTCCAGCGAGCCTGAAGGCTCGCCAGAAACAAGGGGCATCAAGTTCCATATGGAGCTTGAGAAATATGCCCCTCTGTCTGAATCACAAAGGAAATCTTTTGGGTTTCCTATCCCTTTAAGCATTGCTGGCAGCTGTTTGCGGGTCCCCTCTGTTAGTACAGCCTCTTTAGACTGTTAGCAGCAGGTCTTTAACACATTTCCTCCCTTCCACTTACAATGCATAGCTGCCAGTATTTATAGAATGTGACTAAGGTAAGAGGGGAATGTATTTGTCTATGTAGTCTGGCAGCAATAAAGGTTTTACTGATTCTCTAAAACAGATGCAATGTGCTTGTGACTCTCTCCTCTACTGTAACAAGTTGATTAAATTAAAGTTACATAAACTGGGATGGAGCAGAACATCTTTCTACTCTTCAGATGTTGTCACTGTGAAGTCAGTTCTTCTGGCTTCTTATGGCCCTCTCCTATCATGCCATCAAAGCCAACAATTTCACCAAGTACATTTTTTAAAGTAAACATCTTGTCATTACAATATGTTCCTGCAGTCTTTTTATAGATTAAGATGCAGCATAACCTGAAAACTATTAGAGTGACACCTTATTTGCTGCAGCTGTTTTTCAATAGTCAGACTCCACCCACCACTTTCCTTATTCGGAGATGCCAACCTAGGCTTGAGTCTTGAGATGACAGGACTCGCCACTGTTATTGTATGCCGCCAGCAGAAAGGATAAGATAACAATTTGCAATTTAGGGAGAGATATGTGGCAAGGTTAGGCCTGTGAAGCCTGTCATGCTCTGTAAGCTTTCAGGATTGAAAATCCCCAATTTTAAGATATAAATTACAGGAAAAGGGGGTAAAATAAATAATAACATTATACTACAAGATTGTTTTACTATGAATTTTGTATTACAATCTTAAAGGGACAGTCAACACCAGATTTTTTGTTGTTTAAAAAGATAGATAATCCCTTTATTACCCATTCTCCAGTTTTACATAGCAAACACAGTTATAATAATACATGTTTTGCCTCTGTAATTACCTTGTATCTAAGCCTCTGCAGACTGACCTCTTATTTCAGTTCATTTGACAGACTTTCATTTTAGCCAATCAGTGCTACTCGGTAAATTCACGTGCGTGAGCTCAATGTTGTCTATGTGAAACACATGAACTAATGCCCTCTAGTGGTGAAAAAATGTCAAAATGCTTTAAGATTAGAGGCAGTCTTCAAGGTCTAAGAAATTTGCATATGAACCTCCTAGGTTTAGCTTTCGACTAAGAATACCAAGAGAACAAAGCAAAATTGGTGATAAAAGTAAATTGGAAAGTTGTTTAAAATGACATGCCCTATTTGAATGTCCCTTTAAGGTAATTACTGTATCTTTAAAATGGCTGAATCCAGCATTTCCTTCTTTTTTCAAGTTTGAATGAAAAATAAAAACTGCCACTGACATAATATTGTTACTGTTGAATCTTTTAATTTTCAAACTTCCATGTTCCCCATTTTAACATAAGAAAGCGTTATAGTACAATACAAATGTTGAACATTAACATGTTCTCTAGTGTAAATAAATCCATTTTATAGGCCATTCAAGCCCACTAGTCTGATTTTTACTCTTGTACGGTCTGTCATTCACTCGTCATGTGATTATAGTCATGTCAAATTTACTGAATCAATATAAATGTTATACAGAACTGTAATAGTTTATATCCGTGTTAACTGAAATACTGATATGTATTCTGATCACCTTTCACATGTATGATTATATTTTCCATGCATAAACGTAAAGGGCTAGATTACAAGTGGAGTGTTAACAGTTACTCGCAAGTGAAAACATAATTTATGCTTACCTGATAAATTCCTTTCTTCTGTAGTGTGATCAGTCCACGGGTCATCATTACTTCTGGGATATTACTCCTCCCCAACAGGAAGTGCAAGAGGATTCACCCAGCAGAGCTGCATATAGCTCCTCCCCTCTACGTCACTCCCAGTCATTCGACCAAGGACCAACGAGAAAGGAAAAGCCAAGGGTGAAGTGGTGACTGGAGTATAAATTAAAAAATATTTACCTGCCTTAAAAACAGGGCGGGCCGTGGACTGATCACACTACAGAAGAAAGGAATTTATCAGGTAAGCATAAATTATGTTTTCTTCTGTTAAGTGTGATCAGTCCACGGGTCATCATTACTTCTGGGATACCAATACCAAAGCAAAAGTACACGGATGACGGGAGGGATAGGCAGGCTCTTTATACAGAAGGAACCACTGCCTGAAGAACCTTTCTCCCAAAAATAGCCTCCGATGAAGCAAAAGTGTCAAATTTGTAAAATTTGGAAAAAGTATGAAGCGAAGACCAAGTTGCAGCCTTGCAAATCTGTTCAACAGAGGCCTCATTCTTGAAGGCCCAAGTGGAAGCCACAGCTCTAGTAGAATGAGCTGTAATTCTTTCAGGAGGCTGCTGTCCAGCAGTCTCATAAGCTAAACGAATTATGCTACGAAGCCAAAAAGAAAGAGAGGTAGCGGAAGCTTTTTGACCTCTCCTCTGCCCAGAGTAAATGACAAACAGAGAAGACGTTTGTCGAAATTCCTTAGTTGCCTGTAAGTAAAATGTTAGAGCACGGACTACATCCAGGTTGTGCAGTAGACGTTCCTTCTTTGAAGAAGGATTTGGGCATAAAGAAGGAACAACAATCTCTTGATTGATATTCCTGTTAGTAACTACCTTAGGTAAGAACCCAGGTTTAGTACGCAGGACTACCTTATCCGAATGAAAAATCAAATAAGGAGAATCACAATGTAAGGCTGATAATTCAGAGACTCTTCGAGCCGAAGAAATAGCCATTAAAAATAGAACTTTCCAAGATAACAACTTTATATCAATGGAATGAAGGGGTTCAAACGGAACGCCCTGAAAAACATTAAGAACAAGGTTTAAACTCCATGGTGGAGCAACAGTTTTAAACACAGGCTTAATCCTGGTCAAAGCCTGACAAAAAGCCTGGACGTCAGGAACTTCTGACAGACGTTTGTGTAACAGAATGGACAGAGCTGAGATCTGTCCCTTTAATGAACTAGCAGATAAACCCTTTTCTAAACCTTCTTGTAGAAAAGACAATATCCTAGGAATCCTAACCTCACTCCAAGAGTAACCTTTGGATTCACACCAATATAGGTATTTACGCCATATCTTATGGTAAATCTTTCTGGTAACAGGTTTCCTAGCCTGTATTAAGGTATCAATAACTGACTCAGAAAACCCACGTCTTGATAAAATCAAGCGTTCAATTTCCAAGCAGTCAGCTTCAGAGAAGTTAGATTTTGATGTTTGAAGGGACCCTGTATCAGAAGGTCCTGTTTCAGAGGTAGAGACCAAGGTGGACAGGATGACATGTCCACCAGGTCTGCATACCAAGTCCTGCGTGGCCACGCAGGTGCTATTAGAATCACTGATGCTCTCTCTTGTTTGATTCTGGCAATCAATCGCGGAAGCAACGGGAAGGGTGGAAACACGTAAGCCATCCTGAAGTCCCAAGGTGCTGTCAGAGCATCTATCAGGACTGCTCCTGGATCCCTGGATCTGGACCCGTAACGAGGAAGCTTGGCGTTCTGTCGAGACGCCATGAGATCTATCTCTGGTTTGCCCCAACGTCGAAGTATTTGGGCAAAGACCTCCGGATGAAGTTCCCACTCCCCCGGATGAAAAGTCTGACGACTTAAGAAATCCGCCTCCCAGTTCTCCACTCCCGGGATGTGGATTGCTGACAGGTGGCAAGAGTGAGACTCTGCCCAGAGAATTATCTTGATACTACCATCATAGCTAGGGAGCTTCTTGTCCCTCCCTGATGGTTGATGTCAGCTACAGTCGTGATGTTGTCCGACTGAAACCTGATGAACCCCCGAGTTGTCAACTGGGGCCAAGCCAGGAGGGCATTGAGAACTGCTCTCAATTCCAGAATGTTTATTGGCAGGAGACTCTCCTCCTGACTCCATTGTCCCTGAGCCTTCAGAGAATTCCAGACGGCACCCCAACCTAGAAGGCTGGCGTCTGTTGTTACAATTGTCCAGTCTGGTCTGCTGAATGGCATCCCCCTGGACAGATGTGGCCGAGAAAGCCACCATAGAAGAGAATTTCTGGTCTCTTGATCCAGATTCAGAGAAGGGGATAAGTCTGAGTAATCCCCATTCCACTGACTTAGCATGCACAGTTGCAGTGGTCTGAGGTGTAAGCGTGCAAAGGGTACTATGTCCATTGCCGCTACCATTAAGCCGATTCCCTCCATGCATTGAGCCACTGACGGGTGTTGAATGGAATGAAGGGTGCGGCAAGCACTTTGAAGTCTTGTTAGCCTGTCCTCTGTCAGGTAAATCTTCATTTCTACAGAATCTATAAGAGTCCCCAGGAAGGGAACTCTTGTGAGTGGAACGAGTGAACTTTTCTTTTCGTTCACCTTCCATCCATGTGAACTTAGAAATGCCAGCACTAACTCTGTATGAGACTTGGCAGTTTGAAAGCTTGAAGCTTGTATCAGAATGTCGTCTAGGTATGGAGCTACCGAGATTCCCCGCGGTCTTAGTACCGCCAGAAGAGCACCCAGAACCTTTGTGAAGATTCTTGGAGCTGTAGCCAATCCGAATGGAAGAGCCACAAACTGGTAATGCCTGTCTAGGAAGGCAAACCTTAGGTACCGATAATGATCTTTGTGAATCGGTATGTGAAGGTAAGTATCTTTTAAATCTACAGTGGTCATGTACTGACCCTCTTGGATCATAGGTAAAATTGTTCCGAATAGTCTCCATCTTGAACGATGGAACTCTTAGGAATTTGTTTAGGATCTTTAAGTCCAGGATTGGTCTGAAAGTTCCCTCTTTTTTGGGAACCACAAACAGATTTGAGTAAAACCCCTGTCCCTGTTCCGATCGTGGAACTGGATGGATTACTCCCATTAACAAGAGCTCTTGTACGCAGCGTAGAAACGCCTCTTTCTTTGTCTGGATTGTTGACAATCTTGACAGATGAAATCTCTCTCTTGGAGGAGAGTATTTGAAGTCCAGAAGGTATCCCTGAGATATTATCTCTAGCGCCCAGGGATCCTGAACATCTCTTGCCCAAGCCTGGGCGAAGAGAGAAAGTCTGCCCCCCACTAGATCCGATCCCGGATCGGGGGCCCTAAAATTAGACTGTCTAGTCTTGGCTTTGGCTTTGTCCTGAGGCAGGGCATGGCCTTTACCTCCTGTAATGTCAGCGATAATCTCTTTCAACCCGGGCCCGAATAAGGTCTGCCCTTTGAAAGGTATATTAAGCAATTTAGACTTAGAAGTAACATCGGCTGACCAGGATTTTAGCCACAGCGCCCTGCGTGCCTGAATGGCGAATCCTGAATTCTTCGCCGTAAGTTTAGTAAGATGTACTACGGCCTCCGAAATGAATGAATTAGCTAGTTTAAGGACTCTAAGCCTGTCCGTAATGTCGTCCAGAGTAGCTGAACCAATGTTCTCTTCCAGAGACTCAATCCAGAATGCCGCTGCAGCCGTGATCGGCGCAATGCATGCAAGGGGTTGCAATATAAAACCTTGTTGAACAAACATTTTCTTAAGGTAACCCTCTAACTTTTTATCCATTGGATCTGAAAAAGCACAGCTATCCTCCACCGGGATAGTGGTACGCTTAGCTAAGGTAGAAACTGCTCCCTCCACCTTAGGGACCGTTTGCCATAAGTCCCTTGTGGTGGCGTCTATTGGAAACATTTTTCTAAATATCGGAGGGGGTGAGAACGGCACACCGGGTCTATCCCACTCCTTAGTAACAATTTCAGTAAGTCTCTTAGGTATAGGAAAAACCTCAGTACTCGTCGGTACCGCAAAATATTTATCCAACCTACACATTTTCTCTGGTATTGCAACTGTGTTACAATCATTCAGAGCCGCTAACACCTCCCCTAGTAATACACAGAGGTTTTCCAGTTTAAATTTAAAATTTGAAATATCTGAATCCAGTCTGTTTGGATCAGAACCGTCACCCACAGAATGAAGTTCTCCGTCCTCATGTTCTGCCACCTGTGACGCAGTGTCTGACATGGCCCTAATATTATCAGCGCACTCTGTTCTCACCCCAGAGTGATCACGCTTACCTCTTAGTTCTGGTAATTTAGCCAAAACCTCAGTCATAACAGTAGCCATATCCTGTAATGTGATTTGTAATGGCCGCCCAGATGTACTCGGCGCTACAATATCACGCACCTCCCTCTGAGCGGGAGATGTAGGTACTGACACGTGAGGCGAGTTAGTCGGCATAACTCTCCCCTCGTTGTTTGGTGAAATTTGTTCAATTTGTACAGATTGACTTTTATTTAAAGTAGCATCAATACAGTTAGTACATAAATTTCTATTGGGCTCCACTTTGGCATTGCAACAAATGACACAGGTATCATCCTCTGAATCAGACATGTTTAACACACTAGCAAATAAACTTGCAACTTGGAAATACAATTCAATTAGAATAATATTAAAACGTAATGTGCCTTTAAGAAGCACAGAAGATCTATGACAGTTGAAAATTAATAAATTGAAACAGTTATAGCCTCAATCCTTGTAAACAACACAACTTTAGCAAAGGTTTAATCCCATTAGCAAAGATAACAAATTCTGAAAGCAGGAAACAAATTACAGAATAAACGTTTTTTTTTTTTTTATCTCAGTCAAACTATAATTCTCACAGCTCTGCTGAGAGAAATTACCTCCCTCAAAATAAGTTTTGAAGACCCCTGAGCTCTGTAGAGATGAACCGGATCATGCAGGGAATACAATGAGTTGCTGACTGAAATATTTGATGCAGTAAAAGCGCCAAAAAAAACGGCCCCTCCCCCTCACACACAGCAGTGAGGGAGAACAGAAACTGTCAGAAAAACAGTTTAAGCAACTGCCAAGTGGAAAAATAGTGCCCAAACATTTATTCACTCAGTACCTCAGTAAATGAAAACGATTTTACATTCCAGCAAAAACGTTAAACATAATCTCTAGTTATTAAACAGCTTTATGTATTTCTTACAGTGTAATTCTAGTGAAGTACCATTCCCCAGAATACTGAAGTGTAAAGTATACATACATGACATTATATCGGTATGGCAGGATTTTCTCATCAATTCCATTGTCAGAAAATAAAAACTGCTACATACCTCTATGCAGATTCATCTGCCCGCTGTCCCCTGATCTGAAGTTTACCTCTCCTCAGATGGCCGAGAAACAGCAATATGATCTTAACTACTCCGGCTAAAATCATAACAAAAACTCTGGTAGATTCTTCTTCAAACTCTGCCAGAGAGATAATAACACACTCCGGTGCTATTTTAAAATAACAAACTTTTGATTGAAGATATAAAACTAAGTATAATCACCATAGTCCTCTCACACATCCTATCTAGTCGTTGGGTGCAAGAGAATGACTGGGAGTGACGTAGAGGGGAGGAGCTATATGCAGCTCTGCTGGGTGAATCCTCTTGCACTTCCTGTTGGGGAGGAGTAATATCCCAGAAGTAATGATGACCCGTGGACTGATCACACTTAACAGAAGAAAAGGGATTTATTGCGGGTGTTTACACGTGTCAGGTTTTTCCGCTTATATTACAAGTTGAAATTAAATGTGATCGCTTGAGTGCAATTGAAATTAACATGTGCTGGGTTAGCTCAAACTCAGATTTTTGGTTAACTGCTTCCCAAAAAATAAAAAAGCCCCCCCAAAATAAAAAAAAACCCTAGCCTACAATAAACTACCAATGGCCCTTAAAAGGGCCTTTTGCCGGGCATTGCCCCAAAGAAATCAGCTCTTTTACCTGTAAATAAAAATACAAATACCCCCAACTGTAAAACCCACCACCCACCCAACCAACCCCCCCAAATAAAAACCTATTGCACTGAAAAGAGCATTTGGATGGGCATTGCCCTTAAAAGGGCATTTAGCTATTTTTCTGCCCAAACCCTAATCTAAAATTAAAACCCACCCAATAAACCCTTAAAAAGAACTAACACTAAAACCTCCTAAGATTGACTTACAGTTTTTGAAGACCAGAAATCCATCCTAAACAAAGCGGCAGAAGTCCTCAGCGCAGCCGGCAGAAGTCTTCATCCAAGCGGGCCGAAGTCTTCATCCAAGCCAGCAGAAGTCTTTATCCATCTGGCGCGGAGCGGCTCCATCTTCAAGTCATCCGGCGCGGAGCATCCTCTTCTTCCGATGTATTCTGAACAATGAAGTTTCCCTTTAAATGACGTCATCCAAGATGGCATCCCTTAGATTTCGATTGGCTGATAGAATTCTATCAGCCAATGGGAATTAAGGTTGAAAAAATCCTATTGGCTGTTGCAAACAGCCAATAGGATTGAGCAGTCATCGTATTGGCTGATCCAATTGAACAGACGAAAGGTCAGACCAGGATGTAGGGGAGATATCACATTTGTGTACAAGGGAGAGGCCTATTTGATTTGTAAAAATGTAATCTAGTCTACTGTAAGACTTGTTAGGATGTGAGAAGAAGGTATAATCTCTTTTGTCATGGTGTATAAATCTCCATGTGTCGTAGAGATTCAAATCTCTAATACCATTCCACAGAGTTTGCATGATATTTGAATGTGCTATCAATTCTGGGTTGGAAGGGAACATTAAAGTCTCCTGCTAGATAGATTGGGCCTTTGGACAGGTCTATTATTTTCCTAAACATATTATGAAAGAATGGAAGTAAATTGTTATTGGGGCATATATATTGACAAGCGTTATAGGTCTTCCGTATAAGAGACCTGATAGACCTAAAAATATTCCTTCTTTATCAGTGACTTTTTTGTCAAGTGCAAATGGAACGGATTTTTTTATTAGGATGCTCACACCATTTGTTTTATTTGGGCCCGAACTGTGGAAATGGGTTGTGAAGGTTTTCCCAAAGTATTTGGGTTCTTTATGGTGCTTATAGTGCGTTTCTTCTCATTTTGAGTCAGAAGGGTTAAGTGAGGAGTTAGGTTATGATTTGGGTGGGACATTAGTATATAATGGGTAATTAGGGTATGTCTGGTAGATTAGGCATATGTCGGTACATAACTCGAGTAAGTATTGCACATAGAAAACCAATTCACAAACATTGTGAATATTAAAGGGTAACAAGTGACAGTATGACATTTTGTTCAGGTATAACTTGAAAAGCAAATTGAAAAAGTGGAACAAACTTAACAAAACAAACAAATGAAGAGCTCTTTTCCTAATACAGGTCATCTTGAGAGCAATCATGGGGGGGAACAAGTTTAGCTAGCTCTGATTGATATTTACTTTATATAAGAGGTTAATCCCATGCTTGTTTTCTATAGCATTAGTAACATGTTAGTGGTAACTACACTATGTTTCAGAACTATAAGGTAAGTAACTAGTATAGATATTGCAATGCATGTTATAAGACTCTCTAAACACCTTGTAATAACCTACAGGGCTGTATAAAAGGAAATCTATGTAACAGATGGTTTAATACTGATTTGTCTTTTCGGTAAATACATAGCATAAGACTGTTCAGGGCTTCCAAAATGAGTGTTATCCATATAGCAATAGTAACAGTTTCTACCATTTCTAGTCCTTTGGATAGAAGTTATCAGATGTTATGTGTTATAGTGTCAATAAGAGCCATGCATGTTAGGAAGTAGTGTGTATACTTAACAGATCTTCTTCCAGAGAGGTGAGTCTCATGCTGTTCTAGAATTCAGGGTCTTTGGTCATCTCAGGAACTAGTATTGTTGTTTTGCTGGTGAAGTGTTTGGGGGATTGTTTGTTGATTATGGTGGAGCAGATGTCTTAGCTTGTTTGCCGGGAACAGTGTTCCAAGAAGTAGGTGAATCTTTACTTCTACTAGGGGATGAAGATGAAGGGTTCTGTAGTGCAGGGTCAGTTGGTGGGTCTATCCCTAGTGAGTTGTAAAAGGAGGTGGCATCTTCTGGATTCCTGCAGGTTAGACGTGTGTAATTGTGGAGTACCCAAATTTGGGTTGGGAATCCCCATCGATATGGGATTTTTTGTTATGGAGTATTGTAGTTAGAGGTCCAAATTTCTTTCTTCGTTGTAGAAGCGGACTGGTTGTAATTTTCTAGATTGATTCAGAAGCATCTCTTTTTCTAAGGAGTTTTTGAACCGAATAATGATGTCTCTCACGAACCCACTGGATATCTGTAGTACAAGAAGGTTCTTTTATATGCTGAAATAATGATTGTAGATAGACTGGAAAATCTCTAGGAAGTACGCTTTCAGGGACTCCTCTGATTCGGATGTTCTTACGTCTGCTACAGTTTTCCAAGTCTTCTAGTTTCTCTTGTAATGCAGTAATGGTTTCTTGTTGTGAGGATACTTGGTATGTAAGAGTTTGCACATCATCTTTTATTTCTTCTTGACTATTTTCCAAAGATTCCACTTGAAACCCTAAGGTGTGAATATCTTGCCTCATGCCTGCAAGTTCTTCCCTTATACAATTGCGTACAATGTCCGCAATTTCTTGTTTAGATAGCAGGTCTTGAAAAATGGACGTGGGAAGGTGTTTCTCTTCGACATGTATACTGGAATCATTTGTGGTTTGAGGGTCCATAGAGAGCCGTTTGCTTCTTGTGTCAGAAGGATCAGGGGCATGCATATAGGAGGATATGGTAGTAGGCTTCCCCGATGAGGATTTAAGGGGTTTATCTTGTCTTCTGGTAGCCATTTCTGTAGGTTATTAGTGCAGAGTAAATGTGTTTCTACACCTTGGTTATGCAATGAATGTGACCAGTGTCTGATGTATCGTACAGGGAGGGTATGAGACCCACTTCTACACAAGAATGCTGCTTATTGTGAAGTAGATCGGCAGCTCAACTCTTACTAATCTGTTAGTAGAAACTGGAAGGTATGCTTATGCGCGTAGGCGCCTAATACCTTGAACCAAATGTCCAATATTTTAGCCTTTTAGGGTATTCTGTAGCCTGTTTATGTTTTGCAGGGGAGTCTCTGCGTCAGTGATTTGCAAGGCCCTGTTAGAAGTGATGTGCTTAAGTGTATGTATAACACCACTAGTTCAGTTGTAGGATCAGAACATGTTGATTGCTGCCACACGTAATATAATTATAGGATTTGCATATGTTTTAATCTGTTAGAGCTGAACAACAGTGTCTACCTATAACACCTTCCGTGGCAACTGTGGAATCTTTCTATCTAATACTGTGCCCTCAGTCCCAATGTCACTGGGTTTTATAGTTGTTTCTGGCCGTATCTAAGTAGCTGGCCGTGTATTAGGGGCTCCGTGCGGCTGTGTAACTGTGAGGCGTATTCAATTACACCGACCTGTAATGGCTGCAGATGAAGTTCTGGTCCATCCAGAGATGTTTCCACTATGGAGGTAAAGCTTGGGAATATGATGAGGGTTCTCGTCGGTGCTGCAGTTAGATTAATCCGGAATGTTGGGTATGCTATTCCGCTGAAGAAACACAAACTGGCACTACACTGTGAATATAGGTGAGATAGGAATTAAAAATTCCGGTGCTGCCCCTCAAAAATTATATTGAAACAACAAGACAGGAAAGTAAGGGGTTACTATAGCACTCACTCTCACTCTAATAATGATTAAAGTAAAATCATTCATACTTTATTTATCAAAAGTTAAAATCAGGATAGACATCCCTGATAGGTAAGTTACACTACCCACAACCACCTATATAATAATATTTAAAAGCAAAAGGGGCTCTCCTAACACTCTTCTGTTTCCTGGCCGATAACAGGAATCGTCGGCATCAGGTGACTGGAGTGATAGGATAAGCCTAGAAAGAACGTGCTGTACAAACGCGTTTCAGCTATTAGAAAGCCTTTCTCAATGTTTCACATTCAATATCTAAATGAATAAGCCGAGGCTCCGATGTTCGGAGCTTAATATATCCCCAAAACACCGGTTAGCAGCCAATCCGAGGCATATTCCAAGATCCGCCTTCAGATCCTCCAATCGGTTACGGGCTTAATTCACGCCCATAAGAAAACATCCATCCAATTGGAGCTATGCCGCATACCTCGTCACTGGTGTTCAGTTTATTATGCACACTCCACGTCCATAAGAAAGTCTCCTTCTGATTGGAGTAAGGCCTTACATCATATCATTGGTTCGATGTCGGACTTAATGAACTGTGCATAAAATACTGTTAAAGCCTCAGGTTAAAATAACCATAAATAGCATTTACTTATTATTTTCCAAACTGTCATCTTTCCAAAATCATTAGAGATTATGTAATGCTTATATGAAGAATTGAAAGCAGGTTACTGCTGACGAATTTACTTCATCAAGTGAGTTAGTTCTGTAGTTTGCAGGCATACATTGTTCTGCACTTAGATTTCTCATGCCATTATAAAAATATGTGTTAGTATATGATCCATACCAGTATTAAATCACTTAAAGATGAGACATATCCTCTTGTATCCAACTATACACATAATACCATTATTATATTAAACTACGGCCACATCGATTATCTTTCAAAAAACAAAGGGACAAAATTTATATGTTATCCCAGAGATTGAGGACATTCAGTTATATGTGGGTTGATAGTTACTAATTAGGATCTCTTGTCGTTTGTGATTACTTAACTACATCTTACACACATTACTAAATCAACTTCAGTGTCTGACAGTAATGGAAATTTACTGGTCAGTTATATACAGGTATTTGACATACATTAATTGGTACAAAGCTAGAAAGTATATAAAGAAATACCCACAAACACCCCCAGCAGGACCTAGTAGAAGCTTTTAATTGCCTCCAAACTATGACCATAAAAAGGGGGTACGTGGGTCTAATGTGTTCCATATACATATAGCTCTTAAAGGTATATCCACCTGTTATTATAAAAAAACTATTCTATCAGATGTTTGTGTATTATCCTCGGATTCTTGGAAAATTATGGAACATAATAGAATCCTCAGGTATAATAGTTATTTAAAGTTTAACATTTCATACTGCTACATATAATAGCAATTATACATAAATGATTATAATTATGACCTGTAAATGCTACCGGTTATTTTAGATATACACCCAGTAATTGTTGAATTCATTCATACCATTCGGTATGACCGTGTTCAGATTAAAGACCCATTTAGTTTCCTTCTTAAGGAGTTTTTGTTCAGTTTCCCCCCCTCTTATACCTGGTTTAAGTTTTTCAAGACCCCAACATCGCATTACATTGGTATTCCCATTATGAGATTGCAGAAAGTGTTTAGCCACACTAGTAATTTGTTTTTTCTTTTCCACATCTCTATGGGCTGTCCTTATATTACTTAGATGTTCGGTCATGCGTGTGCCAAGGCTGCGTGTCGTCATACCAACGTATAATAAATTACAACTGCAAGATAAACAGTAAATCACGTTTGTACTCATGGCCCACGTTTTACCAAATCTATCCACTATAGATTGTTTTTTTACCATGTGTTGGCACACTTTACAGTGCCCGCATGCAGAAGACCCCTTATATATAGGATTCCTTTTAGCATTTCTATCGTAGTGACTGTTCACCAACTTGTCACGAAGATTATTAGCTCTCCTATATGTTATTAAGGGCCTGTTAGGTAACAAGGGTTTTAATAGGGTGTCTTGGGTAAGGACATGCCAATGTGTTTGAAGAATGTTTGAGATCTCATTACTTACAGGTGAGTAGGTGGTAATAAATCTCAGGGGGGTGTCATTTGTCTTTAATCTCGGAGTTAATAACTCATTACGGTCTTTGCGTAAAGCATTGTGGTATGCTTTAGCAAGTAATTTCCTAGAGTACCCACGTTCAAGTAGTCTCTGTTTCAGATCTCTAGCTGACTCTTTAAAATTCTCAATGGTACTGCAATTACGTCTCAAACGTATATATTCCCCCATGGGTAATCCCCTGATAGTATTCGGGTGATGGTAACTACTAGCATGCAGGATATTGTTTGTTGATGTAGGTTTTCTGTATGCATTGGTTATAATTGCATTGTCAGACTTTTGTATATACAGATCTAAAAATTCCACTTTCGATCTTTCTACAGTTGAAGTCAGATATAACCCAAAAGGATTATCATTGAGAATACTTATGAATTCTGTCAGGAGGTCCTCCGGGCCATTCCATACAAAGAATATATCATCTATATATCTGGACCAGTGGGATATAAATTGGGTGAGATGTTTGTGGTTCTCGTGGAATACCACTGTTTCCTCCCACCAGCCCAGATATATATTTGCGTATGTAGGGGCACAACACGTGCCCATGGCCGTACCACAAGTTTGTAAATAGAATTTGTCATCAAAGACAAAAAAATTATGCGTTAACACAAATTCCAACAACTTGAGTATAAACTCCTTAGCCTTCTAACTCATTATGGTATTTTTTTCCAGATAGTAAGAGACCGCTCTACACCCCCATTCAGTTTTAATACTAGTGTAGAGCGACTCTACATCACATGTTACCAACAATGAAGAATTCATGTCAAGTTTTAAATCATTTACTTTATTTAAAAGATGCATTGTGTCCCTTGTATATGATGGAAGGGATTCCACAATGTATCTGAGCCTAGCATCGATGTATCTGCTTGCTTTCTCCGTTAGGGAGCCTATCCCGGAGACTATCGGTCTTCCGGGTGGCTTGGAGACATCTTTATGTATTTTTGGTAATAGATAAAGTGTAGCTATTATGGGTTGTTTGGTCTCAAGGAAATTAAATTCTTTCTGATCAATTATGCTTTCTGTTAGGGCTGACTTTATCAGTTTGTTATAACTGTTTAAAAACATATCCATAGGATTACATAACAGATTCTTGTAATTCATAGGGTTGTTTAATTGGCGTAAAGCTTCTTCCCGGTACATAGTATCAGGCCAGATAACAATGTTCCCTCCTTTATCACTCCACTTAATCTGCACATTTTTCATTTCAGTTAACTGTTTCAGTGCCTGGCTTTCCTCTTTAGTTAGATTATAGTTAGATTTTCCTATATGTTCTTGAATCTGAAGGATGTCTTGGCACACTAGATTAAGAAAGGTTAGTGCACTGTGTGAGGTATTATTTGGAGGGACAAATTTAGATTTAGCCTTTAAAATAGATCGCCAACTATTGCTCTTTTCAGTTTCCACATTACTGATAGATTCCTCTAACAGTGATATTAGGTCGCTAATGGCTGATCGATCAGCATCATTCAATTGATCATAGTCTGAGTTGTTAAAGTATTTTTTCAACAAAACCTTCCTGGTGAAAAGATGTATATCTTTAATTGCCTCGAATTTATTAAAATGTGGTGTGGGTATAAAGGATAGGCTTTTTTAAAGGACTGATGTTTGTTCTGGGGTCAGAGTTAAATTCGAGAGATTAATGATATTTAATTCAGTGGTATTTATTTCTTGTGTTATGATGTTTTCTGTGTGAATTTCACTTGCCTCCTGGTTCTGGGTTTTGCTTTTGCGCCCCCTTCTAGTTCTACGCCTAAAGGGATACTAGCATCTTTTACTTTGTGAGGCTTAATTCTGTTTTTAAGGATAGGTCTGGGTATAGATTCTCCATCGGATGCTTCTACATCAGTACTCTCCCCTTCTCTATCAGAGGTATCTATATCAGAATTTACATTAGTGTAAATGTTTTCTGAGGAATAGTCTTTGAGGTCTCTATCAATTTTTCGTTCTTTCTTTTCTGATATAAAGCGTGCAAACTTTTCTACCTCAGCCTTAATTTTTTTATAAGATTTTTGAAAATCCTCATTAACCTCATATTGTTTCAATTCATCACAAATAGTAGTAATTCCCTCATTAATTTCTTTTAGTTTATCTAACTCATGTTCCGTTAGATACCCCATAAGTTTAAGTGAGCACTCGGTAAGTGCAGTTTCCCACTTTAGTTTAAATTCTGGTTTGAAATCTTTAAAAGAAGGAAACAATTTTAAACGTAATCCTCGTGGGATGACATTATTTTCTTTATAAAAGTTGTACATGCCAATATTCCATTGCTTTTTAATTTGTTTCCTTCTTATCTTTTTAAGTTGTTTTAAAGTATCAAACCATTCTAAAGTGTCATTCATCTCTGTAGGGGTTAAATTCGTAATATCATTAGTCCATTGGAGCATTTCTGCCCCTAAATCAAAAGAAGCCATTATATATAAAAAAGTGTGTGCTCTAGTTTATAGAAAATGTGAGTGCAATTCTCACATATAATATAATATTAGGAACCAACGAAAGAAACACAAACTGGCACTACACTGTGAATATAGGTGAGATAGGAATTAAAAATTCCGGTGCTGCCCCTCAAAAATTATATTGAAACAACAAGACAGGAAAGTAAGGGGTTACTATAGCACTCACTCTCACTCTAATAATGATTAAAGTAAAATCATTCATACTTTATTTATCAAAAGTTAAAATCAGGATAGACATCCCTGATAGGTAAGGTACACTAACCACAACCACCTATATAATAATATTTAAAAGCAAAAGGGGCTCTCCTAACACTCTTCTGTTTCCTGGCCGATAACAGGAATCGTCGGCATCAGGTGACTGGAGTGATAGGATAAGCCTAGAAAGAACGTGCTGTACAAACGCGTTTCGGCTATTAGAAAGCCTTTCTCAATGTTTCACATTCAATATCTAAATGAATAAGCCGAGGCTCCGATGTTCGGAGCTTAATATATCCCCAAAACACCGGTTAGCAGCCAATCCGAGGCATATTCCAAGATCCACCTTCAGATCCTCCAATCGGTTACGGGCTTAATTCACGCTCATAAGAAAACATCCATCCGATTGGAACTATGCCGCATACCTCGTCACTGGTGTTCAGTTTATTATGCACACTCCACGTCCATAAGAAAGTCTCCTTCTGATTGGAGTAATGCCTTACATCATATCATTGGTTCGATGTCGGACTGTGCATAAAATACTGTTAAAGCCTCAGGTTAAAATAACCATAAATAGCATTTACTTATTATTTTCCAAACTGTCAGATGAGACATATCCTCTTGTATCCAACTATACACATAATACCATTATTATATTAAACTACGGCCACATCGATTATCTTTCAAAAAACAAAGGGACAAAATTTATATGTTATCCCAGAGATTGAGGACATTCAGTTATATGTGGGTTGATAGTTACTAATTAGGATCTCTTGTCGTTTGTGATTACTTAACTACATCTTACACACATTACTAAATCAACTTCAGTGTCTGACAGTAATGGAAATTTACTGGTCAGTGATATACAGGTATTTGACATACATTAATTGGTACAAAGCTAGAAAGTATATAAAGAAATACCCACAAACACCCCCAGCAGGACCTAGTAGAAGCTTTTAATTGCCTCCAAACTGTGACCATAAAAAGGGGGTACGTGACCAGTGATAACTACATTTGGAGTTTGTAGGTACCTTTTACATGGGATAAAATTGAGTTGGATAGGGTAGCTAACTCAGTGCTCAGGAATTACGCTGCACTCATGTCAGCAGCCGGCTCCGCCCCCAAAATATTTTTTTTATCCTATTTCTTGGATATTTTTGCTTATATGTTTTAAAGATATTAAGCTAAACAAACAAATGAATGCTCTTGCCCTTCTGTTAAGCTATAATAAAATGAAGGAGAAATCTCTACCCAGGGTCTCTTGAAACGTAAATCTAGCCTTGGGTTTGTGATTACACTTAGTGATAAAACCAGAGGGCAAATGTCACTGGAGAATCATAGGGCAGTATAATATGTCTTTTAGGAATTACATTATAAATATTGTCAACTAAGAATCTGTCACTATTGTAAAAACACTCAACTATTTTCAGACAAAAGATGAGAAAGCAACAAAAGATATTATATACTGTAAAATCTCAGTACTTCTCTGCATATAAAAAACATACAATTGTCCACTCTGTTTACAATGAAAACTAGTCATTACAAGTGGCGCACTAATGATAGAACGGGTTTCAGTACGCAATATTGCTGGACCCCACAAACATTAGCACTCAACTTGATATTACAATACCATGGTAAATTGTGTTTATCAGAGGAGGGTTAGCCATCACTTTAGCGTAACCTACAGGGTTAGCGTGGCCATGCTTTTAGCGTAACATATACTTTTAATGGATACTGCAAACACGCTATCCTGTGCTCATATTACAAGTTGAAAGTTATAGTTATACTGTATAGCCAAATCTGTTCTATAATAATTAGCGTTAAATGAGACTTGAAGTAAAGTGTAAGGGTTAAAAAAAAGTTGAACAAAATACATCAAAAACACATTAAAATAAAATATTACACACATAGATACACTTTTAAATAAAAAAAATATCATATAAATATTAATATTAATAAGAAAAGGTGTTAAAATGATATGAAATATGGCAAGGAAACTATCTATCATCTATCTTTCTATCTATCTATCTATCTATCTATCTATGTATTTATCTATCTATCTAGCTATATGTCTAAACATGTGTGCATATATACATACATATATACACATATAAATACATAAATACACATATATAGAAATATATACTGTATATATATATATATATATATATATATATATATATATATATATATATATATATGTGCACACACACTTTTGAGCCCTTCCCAGTCAAATACCTTGAAACATAATTTTTATTTATTTTGAATGTGTTTTGAATGGAAATACGTGAAATTTCTATGCTCTTTTCATAGAGAAAAAATAATGTTCTTTATATATAAATAAATAAATAAAATATAAATACATATATATATATATATATATATATATATATATATATACTGTATATATATATATATATATATATATATATATATATATATATATAGTATAGCTGTATATTTAAAATATATATATATTTTATACATATATATTTAAATATATTTAAAATTAAAAGATCTTTTTCTTCTACGTAAAGAACATATGAATTTGAAGAATCCTAACGCATCTTTGGGTTTAGCACAGTTTATCTAACAGTGTAGGGTTAGTGCAATGCGATAACTATGTTTAGTAGCGATGTTAGCATGCCTTGGACTTTTCCTGCTTCTAAAATATTTATTTAATGAGTTTGGTACACTAAGAATGTTGCACACATTCTGTTGACAAAATAACTTTTGCTTTTTAAAAATATGACTTGGACTTTGATCTGTATCAAAACAAATGAGACCTAAAGGTTAAATAAATTGACCGTTAAAATGTCTATATAAAGGAGAATCCCTTAAAATGTCAGAAGGAGGAGATGCTCAACAAAAAGTAGACTGTGTTGCTGAAGGCCAAAAAATATGAAGTGTAATTTAGGAAAAATGAAGTCATTTTTAAAAACATATGGCTAGATTACGAGTCTTGCATTAGGGTTAAAAAGCAGCGTTGAGAGGTCCCAACGCTGCTTTTTAACGCCCACTGGTATTACGAGCCTTGCAGGTACAGGTGTACCGCTCACTTTTTTTCCGCGACTCGAACATACTGCAAATCCACTTACGTCAATTGCGTATCCCATATTTTCAATGGGACTTGCATAGCGCCGGTATTATGAGTCTTGGAAAAAGTGAGCGGTAGACCCTCTCCTGTCAAGACTCGTACCGCATTTAAAAGTCAGTAGTTAAGAGTTTTATGGGCTGTACGCCGTAACATAAAACTCTTGACTAAAGTGCTAAAAAGTAAACTAACACCCATAAACTACCTATTAACCCCTAAACTGAGGCCCCCCCCACATCGCAAACACTTAAATAAAATTTTTAACCCCTAATCTGCCGACCGGACATCGCCGCCACTTTAATAAATATATTAACTCCTAAACCGCTGCACTCCCGCCTCGCAAACACTAGTTAAATTTTATTAAGCCATAATCTGCCGTCCCTAACATCGCCGACACCTACCTACATTTATTAACCCCTACTCTGCTGCCCCCAACGTCGCCGCAACTATATTAAATGTATTAACCCCTAAATCTAAGTCTAACCCTAACCCTAACACCCCCTAAATAAAATATAATTTAAATAAATCTAAATAAAATTACTACAAATAAATAAATTATTCCTATTTAAAACTAAATACGTACCTGTAAAATAAACCCTAAGCTAGCTACAATATAACTAATAATTACATTGTAGCTAGCTTAGGGTTTATTTTCATTTTAAAGGCAAGTTTGTATTTATTTTAACTAGGTACAATAGTTATTAAATAGTTATTAACTATTTAATAACTACCTAGCTAAAATAAAGACAAATTTACCTGTAAAATAAAACCTTAATAATAATAGGAATTATTTATTTAATTGTAGTAATTTTATTTAGATTTATTTAAATTATATTTAAGTTAGGGGGTGTTAGGGTTAGGGTTAGACTTAGGTTTAGGGGCTAAGAACTTTCATATAGTGGCGGCGACGTTGTGGGCGGCAGATTAGGGGTTAATAATTGTAGTTAGGTTGCGGCGACATTGGGGGCGGCAGAGTAGGGGTTAATAAATAGTATGTAGGTGTTGGCGATGTTGGGGGCAGCAGATTAGGGGTTCATAAGTATAATGTAGGGGGCGGCGGTGTCCAGAGCGGCAGATTAGGGGTTAATAATATAATGTAGGTGTCAGCGATGTCGGGGCGGCAGATTAGAGGTTAATAAGTGTAAGATTAGGGGTGTTTAGACTCGGGGTTCATGTTAGGGTGTTAGGTGTAGACATAAATTTTATTTCCCCATAGGAATCAATGGGGCTGCGTTAGGAGCTGAACGCTGCTTTTTTGCAGGTGTTTTTTTTCAGCCGAATCTGCCCCATTGATTCCTATGGGAAAATTGTGCACGAGCACGTTTTACCAGCTCACCGCTACCGTAAGCAGCGCTGGTATTGAGGTGAGATGTGGAGCTAAATTTTGCTCTTCGCTCATTTTTCTGCGGCTAACGCCAGGGACACGATCCGATAAAGATCGTAGTTTTCAGCCCAAGCGAGGGAACCCCCGCCACCCGTAGTTTCAGCTCGCAACTCGAGCTATCCTATATATGGCGCCGTCAGAGGCTAAATTGCCGTAAGTCTGACAAACCAGCGATGTCCAGAAATCTGCGTAAGCACAAATTTCTGGAGTCGCCAGTGACTTACGGCACTTTAGAAACTGCTGGCGCCAACAAAACCTGACTAAGTTATAAAATCACCCGTACTGTCTAACACGCCTCCCAAACATAGCCCGACACGTCTAACCCTCTATCCGCTATCCCCCCTCGATATCCTAACAATAAAAAATGTATTAACCCCTAAACCGCCGCTCCCGGACCCTGCCGCCACCTAATAAAGTTATTAACCCCTAAACCGCCGCTCTCGGACCCTGTCGCCAGCTATATTAAATCTATAACCCCCTAAAGTGACCCCCTACCCCGCCGCCATCTACCTTACCTACCCCCTAAAGTGAGCCCCTTACACCGCAGCCATCTACCTTACCTACCCCCTAAAGTGAGCCCCTACCCCGCCGCCATCTACCTTACCTACCCCCTAATGTGAGCTCCTACCCCGCCGCCATCTACCTTACCTACCCCCTAAAGTGAGCCCCTTACACCGCCGCCATCTACCTTACCTACCCCCTTAAGTGAGCCTCTTACACCACTGCCATCTACCTTACCTATCCCCTAAAGTGAGCCCCTTACACTGCCGCCATCTATTTTATAAATATTAACCCCTAATTTAATCCCCCTACACCGCCGCCAGCTATATTAACTATATTAACCCTAATTATATTAGGGTTAATATAGTTAATATCGTTATTATATTATATATATATTATGTATAATAACCCTATCTAACTCTAACATCCCTAACTAACCGCTAGATTTGGAGTTTTGTCGGTAACGACCCAAAAAACTAACGCCGGCTTTTTTCTGGCCGCACCATAAAAATAACTCTGGTATTGAGAGTCCACATAAAGGCTGCGTTAGGCTCCAAAAAAGGAGTGTAGAGCATTTTTAACGCAGCTTCAACTCTCAATACCAGAGTTGCTTATGGACGTGGCCAGCCTCAAAAACATGCTCGTGCACGATTCCCCCATAGGAAACAATGGGGCTGTTTGAGCTGAAAAAAAACCTAACACCTGCAAAAAAGCCGCGTTCAGCTCTTAACGCAGCCCCATTGTTTGCTATGGGGAAACACTTCCTACGTCTGCACCTAACACCCTAACATGTACCCCGAGTCTAAACACCCCTAACCTTACACTTATTAACCCCTATTCTGCCGCCCCCGCTATTGCTGACACCTGCATTTTATTTTTAACCCCTAATCTGCCGCTCCGTAAACCGCCGCTACTTACATTATCCCTATGTACCCCTAATCTGCTGCCCCTAACACCGCCGACCCCTATATTATATTTATTAACCCCTAATCTGCCCCCCACAACGTCGCCTCCACCTGCCTACACTTATTAAACCCCTAATCTGCCGACCGGAGCTCACCGCTATTCTAATAAATGTATTAACCCCTAAAGCTAAGTCTAACCCTAACACTAACACCCCCCTAAATTAAATATAAACGAAATTAATTAACTCTTAAAATTATTCCGATTTAAAGATAAATACTTACCTGTAAAATAAATCCTAATATAGCTACAATATAAATTATAATTATATTGTAGCTATTTTAGGATTAATATTTATTTTACAGGCAACTTTGTAATTATTTTAAACAGGTACAATAGCTATTAATAGTTAAGAACTATTTAATAGCTAAAATAGTTAAAATAATTACAAAATTACCTGTAAAATAAATACTAACCTAAGTTACAATTAAACCTAACACTACACTATCAATAAATTAATTAAATAAACTACCTACAATTACCTACAATTAACCTAACACTACACTATCAATAAATTAATTAAATACAATTCCTACAAATAAATACAATTAAATAAACTAGCTAAAGTACAAAAAATAAAAAAGAACTAAGTTACAAAAAATAAAAAAATATTTACAAACATAAGAAAAATATTACAACAATTTATTGATAGTGTAGTGTTAGGTTTAATTGTAACTTAGGTTAGGATTTATTTTACAGTTAATTTTGTAATTATTTTAACTATTTTAGCTATTAAATAGTTCTTAACTATTTAATAGCTATTGTACCTGTTTAAAATAATTACAAAGTTGCCTGTAAAATAAATATTAATCCTAAAATAGCTACAATATAATTATAATTTATATTGTAGCTATATTAGGATTTATTTTACAGGTAAGTATTTATCTTTAAATCGGAATAATTTATTTAATAAGAGTTAATTAATTTCGTTAGATGTAAATTATATTAGGGGGGTGTTAGTGTTAGGGTTAGACTTAGCTTTAGGGGTTAATACATTTATTAGAATAGCGGTGAGCTGCGGTCGGCAGATTAGGGGTTAATAATTGAAGTTAGGTGTCGGCGATGTTAGGGAGGGCAGATTAGGGGTTAATACTATTTATTATAGGGTTAGTGATGCGGATTAGGGGTTAATAACTTTATTATAGTAGCGCTCAGGTCCGCTCGGCAGATTAGGGGTTAATAAGTGTAGGCAGGTGGAGGCGACGTTGTGGGGGGCAGATTAGGGGTTAATAAATATAATATAGGGGTCGGCGGGTGTTAGGGCAGCAGATTAGGGGTACATAAGGATAACTTTGCTGGCGGCGCTTTGCGGTCGGCAGATTAGGGGTTAATAAGTGTAGGCAGATGGAGGCGACGTTGAGGGGGGCAGATTAGGGGTTAATAAATATATACAGGGGTCGGCGGTGTTAGGGGGAGCAGATTAGGGGTACATAAGGATAACGTAGGTGGCGGGTCGGCAGATTAGGGGTTTAAAAAAATTATTCGAGTGTCGGCGATGTGGGGGGACCTCGGTTTAGGGGTACATAGGTAGTTTATGGGTGTTAGTGTACTTAGAGTACAGTAGTTAAGAGCTTTAGAAACCGGCGGTAGCCCAGAAAGCTCTTAACTACTGACTTTTTTCCTGCGGCTGGAGTTTTGTCGTTAGATGTCTAACGCTCACTTCAGAAACGACTCTAAATACCGGAGTTAGAAAAATCCCATTGAAAAGATAGGATACGCAATTTACGTAAGGGGATCTGCAGTATGGAAAAGTCGTGGCTGAAAAGTGAGCGTTAGACCCTATTTTGAGTGACTCCAAATACCGGCGGTAGCCTAAAACCAGCGTAGGAGCCTCTAACGCTGGTTTTCACGGCTACCGCCAAACTCCAAATCTAGGTCTAAATTCTTATTAAAATAGATCTAATTAATATTAATATTATTAATTAAAATATTCCTATTTAAATCTAAATACTTACCTAAAAATAAACCCTAAAATAGCTACAATGTAATTAATAATTACATTGTAGCTATTTTAGGGTTTATATTTATTTTACAGGTAACTTGTATTTTATTTAAACTAGGTACAATAGCTATTAAATAGTTAATAAACTATTTAATAGCTACCTAGTTAAAAGAATTACCAATTTACCTGTAAAATAATCCTAACCTAAGTTACAAATACACCTACACTATCAATAAATTAAATAAACTACAAATATCTAAACTAAAATACAATAAAATAAACTAAACTAAATTACAAAAATAATCAAACACTAAATTACAAAAAATGTAAAAAATATTACAGGATTTTAAAGCTAATTACACCTATTCTAAGCCCCCTAATAATATAATAAAGCCCTCCAAAATAAAAAAAATTCCCTACCCTATTCTAAATTAAAAAAGTTCACAGCTCTTTTACCTTACCAGCCCTTAAAAGGGCCTTTTGCGGGGCATGCCCAAAGAAAATAGCTCTTTTGCCTGTAAAAAAAAAACACAATACCACCCCCCAACATTACAACCCACCACCCACATACCCCTATTCTAAACCCACCCAAACCCCCCTTAAAAAAACCTAACACTACCCCCTGAAGATCTCCCTACCTTGTCTTCACCCAGCCGGGCAGAACTCTTCATCCGATCCGGGCGATGTCCAATCAAGCGGCAGAGAAGTCTTCTTCCATCCGGGCGATGTCTTCAATCAAGCGGCAGTGAAGTCTTCTTCCATCCGGGCGATGTCTTCAATCAAGCGGCAGTGAAGTCTTCTTCCATCCAGGTGATGTCTTCAATCAAGCGGCAGTGAAGTCTTCTTCCATCCGGCGATGTCTTCAAGCAAAGCGGCATCTTCAATCTTCTTTCTTCGCTCCTCCGCCGCGGAGCATCCATCCGGCACGAAGACTGAACGAGGAATGAGGTACCTTTAAATGACGTCATCCAAGATGGTGTCCGTCAAATTCCAATTGGCTGATAGGATTCTATCAGCCAATCGGAATTAAGGTAGAAAAATCTGATTGGCTGATTGAATCAGCCAATCAGATTCAAGTTCAATCCGATTGGCTGAACCAGCCAATCGGAATTTGACGGACGCCATCTTGGATGACGTCATTTAAAGGTACCTCATTCCTCGTTCAGTCTTCATGCCGGATGGATGCTCCACGGCGGAGGAGCGAAGAAAGAAGATTGAAGATGCCGCTTTGCTTGAAGACATCGCCGGATGGAAGAAGACTTCACTGCCACCGCTTGATTGAAGACATCGCCCGGATGGAAGAAGACTTCACTGCCGCTTGATTGAAGACATCGCCCGGATGGAAGAAGACTTCTCTGCCGCTTGATTGGACATCGCCCGGATCGGATGAAGAGTTCTGCCCGGCTGGGTGAAGACAAGGTAGGGAGATCTTCAGGGGGGTAGTGTTAGGTTTTTTTTAAGGGGGTTTGGGTGGGTTTAGAATAGGGGTATGTGGGTGGTGGGTTGTAATGTTGGGGGGTGGTATTGTGTTTTTTTTTTACAGGCAAAAGAGCTGTTTTCTTTGGGGCATGCCCTGCAAAAGGCCCTTTTAAGGGCTGGTAAGGTAAAAGAGCTGTGAACGTTTTTAATTTAAAATAGGTTAGGGAAATTTTTTTATTTTGGGGGGCTTTATTATTTTATTAGGGGGCTTAGAATAAGTGTAATTAGCTTAAAAATCTTGTAATATTTTTTTAATTTTTTGTAATTTAGTGTTTGTTTTTATTTGGAACTTAGTTTAGTTTATTTTATTGTATTTTAGTTTAGATATTTGTAGTTTATTTAATTTATTGATAGTGTAGTGTATTTGTAACTTAGGTTAGGATTTATTTTACAGGTAAATTGGTAATTATTTTAACTAGGTAGCTATTAAATAGTTATTAACTATTTAATAGCTATTGTACCTAGTTAAAATAAATACCAAGTTACCTGTAAAATAAATATAAACCCTAAAATAGCTACAATGTAATTATTAATTACATTGTAGCTATCTTAGGGTTTATTTTATAGGTAAGTATTTAGATTTAAATAGGAATATTTTAATTAATAATATTAATATTAATTAGATCTATTTTAATAAGAATTTAGTTAGGGATGTTAGAGTTAGATAGGGTTATTATACTTAATATATATATATATAATATAATAACGATATTAACTATATTAACCCTAATATAATTAGGGTTAATATAGTTAATATATATAATATAATAACTATATTAACTATATTAGCCCTAATATAATTAGGGTTAATATAGTTAATATAGCTGGCGGCAGTGTAGGGGGATTAAATTAGGGGTTAATATTTATAAAATAGATGGCGGCGGTGTAAGGGGCTCACTTTAGGGGTAGGTAAGGTAGATGGCGGCAGTGTAAGGGGCTCACTTTAAGGGGTAGGTAAGGTAGATGGCGGGCGGGGTAGGAGCTCACTTTAGGGGGTAGGTAAGGTAGATGGCGGTGGTGTAAGGGGCTCACTTTAGGGGGTAGGTAAGGTAGATGGCGGCGGGGTAGGAGCTCACTTTAGGGGGTAGGTAAGGTAGATGGCGGCGGGGTAGGAGCTCACTTTAGGGGGTAGGTAAGGTAGATGGCGGCGGGGTAGGAGCTCACTTTAGGGGGTAGGTAATGTAGCTGGCGACGGTGTAGGAGGATCACATTAGGGGGTATGTAATGTAGCTGGCGACGGTGTAGGGGGATCACATTAGGGGGTTATAATTTTAATGTAGGTGGCGGCGGGGTCAGGGAGCGGCAGTTTAGGGGTTAAATACTTTATAAGGGATTGCGGCGGGGATCGCGGTTGACAGGTAGATAGACATTGCGCATGCGTTAGGTGTTTTATTTAGCAGCCAGTTTAGGGAGTTACGGGGCTCCAATAGACAGCGTAAGCCTTACTACGGCTGCATTTTGTGGCGAGGTGAAAATGGAGTAAGATTTCTCCATTTTCGCCACGTAAGTCCTTACGCTGTATATTGGATACCAAACTGCGCGGGTTTGGTATACCTCCCTATGGCTACGGGCGAAGGCAGAAATATACGAGCGTAACTTCTAGGTTACGCCATGTATGTGATACCAAACCAGCGCAAATTTCGGCGTCGCCGGCTTTTGTGCATATCGGATCAGGCCCCAGGTTTGTAAAAACCTGTAATACCAGGGTTGTTTGTAGGTGAGCTGAAACTGCTCGTTAGCACCGCAAGCCTTACCGACAAAAACTTGTAATCTAGCCGATATATTTTTAGTAATTAGTGATGCACGTATTTGGCGTTTATTGGGAAGGGTCATGAAGGAGGGGTTTCTGGTGTAAGGAAAGATTGTGGTAAGGATTAATTTCACAGAAATCTAGGTCTATATAATTTGTCCCTGCCCTCTTTACCTTGCTCTCTATTGGTCTCACCATTTTTTCTGTGGATAACTGAATTTGCTCATTAGATGTCTAAAGTGACCTGCAGACATTTGAAAATAGCAACATCACTTATCAAGCTGTCAGAATTACATCAAAGGGTTTTCTATTTGTAGCCATATATGATTTGCTCTCCCTTTATAAAACAATCCACAGTAACTTATGCAAAAAAAAAAAGGAATATAATTAAAGAAAACTAAAAACAAAACATCCACTTATGTTTTGAAATAGCAAGTCTAGACCTTACGATGAGCTACTTCACAAGGACAATATTGTTTGTGTTTATGAATTCTGCACGCTCATGGGGATTGAGGAATGGGGATATTACACAAACATAAGGACTACTTAGGAACTATCTAGGATTGGCAGTTGTTCTTCACAAAAAATACTGGACAAACCTCAATCTAGGTAAAATGTCAGATGGGGTCACAATTAAACCTCAGATTAGAATAGATTTCCTGAACTCTTTTTCAGTTATATGACCATAACAGGCCTCTGATCAGACTCTTTGCCCTGTAGCTCCTGCAAGCCCCTATGCTCATATTGGATCTTAGATAAAACACCATGGCCCACTTCATAACAAAACCATTGTCCTTATGGCACTGTTAAGCAGATGCTAACGTCAACCCTCAGATCAGAATAATTCAGTTAAATGTCTGGATTTTTTCTCATCTATGTATTGGCTAGCTAGCTGAAATACTAGCAACTCTGTCAAAAGGATTAGCTAGAACACTCACTGCAACTGGGAAATATTCAGACACTCCCCCCTCCCCTTCCTCTGCATATGAAAAGACTCTTTTCACAAACAGGAGCAAGCTGGAGTAGGTATACGTCGGTATTCTCCGAAAACTTTGGGGCTTGGTTAGGAGTCTGAAAATCAGCGCAATGTTATTTAAAAATAAGCAAAACTATAATTTAAAAAAAAACAAACTGTATAGTCTATATAGATGGATCATCTACAAAACATTTTATGCAAAGAAAAATTTTAGCGTATAATGTCCCTTTAAGCTTCAATAACTTTACTTGTTTTACTTCTATAGAAATCACCTGAGAATAATCTTGTTTTTGCAAGCAGAGTGAATGCTATATTCTCCCAAGATCTGGATCATGTCTGCGAATACTGCAGTTATGATCAGCATTCTAATATGCTGTTTTGATTCTATTTGGGAATACAGTGTACTTTTTTACATTAATGTTTTCCTTCAACACCCAGTACCTTTTGTTCTAGATCAATATCATTTAGCTCTTGTGATTAAAGAGAAGAGAGAACCCTTTCTTATCTTTTATTTGTTATACAGAGCTGAACAATGGAACAGCAAATTAGATGCATTTCATAATGTCCATTACAGAGATTTTCTGTGCACATGTGGAAACCAAGGTGGCAAATATAAGAATAATGTTAATATTTACAGAGCAAAGAAAAGTGATACCTGTCGGTACTTAAATACATATGATTGTTAAAAGGTTGAGAATATAATTTTAATACAAGTGGTGAGTAAAATTAAGGAACAGTAACTTGCTGTTCAAGCACAAACGTAATACTGTACTTCTAATCTATCTATCTATCTATCTATCTATCTATCTATCTATCTATCTATCTATCTACCTGTCTGGCTGTTCATCTATGTCTAAGTATCTGTTGATCTATCTAATTTATATAAACAGATCAACTTTCCATTGCATTCAAAAGACAAACCTCATCATTAACTATTTAAGCATCATATTTTGTTGTTTTTATTTTAAATTGGTTTAATTTGATTTTAGCAGGAAGTGCATACATGGGCGTCCACGAAGGGGGGGGGGGCATTTGTCCCCCCTGGATTTTCCTTCCCACTTGGAGTGCAAACTACATAAAAAAGACAATTGAATGTCTGTTTTTTTCCTTTTCTTTTAATCTCCCTGCATGGAAATATACTTTAGAGCAAGAAGCACGGTATTCTGGAAGTTATAGAGCATTCTGGAATTTATAGTTCACTATTTCACTCTTAGTATTGTGAGTCTGCAGTTCTGGACTCTAATTCCCAGCATGCATTTTACAGTGGTGGGGAGTGAGCTTCCTGCAGGGCAGAAAGAGTTGCATGAGGTCGATCCTCTCTTCCATGCTGCATTTGTATGTGTCTCTCAGACACTGGGGAAAGCAGCTTGGAGTATCGTCACAGGTTTATATATTTATTTGTATGGTCAGACTCTATGCACTAGTGGTGGTGGTGTGTGTGTGGGGGGGGGGGGGGCGCACTGTGCCAGTGATCTTAAACTCTGCACCATGATGTCCATGTTATACATATATTTTTCCATAAATGACAATGCCACATACAAACATATAAAACAAATAGAATTATTTGTCATCACAGGAGCATGTGCTTTTTATAAAAACTACTTTTTCAAATACATTCTTTTAAATCCAAGAAACAGAGCCACTTTTTTTCTTGCTGTTTGTGTGATGGCATAAAATGGCAATTGGCACAATCTTATATGGCTTATTCATAATCATAAATAATGATCAATTTTAAAGCAAATACATAAAAAAATACTATTTACATAAAGCTTAAACACACATATATTAAAATAAAATGAAATAGCAAATACACTGATAAGGTACTGAAATATTGTTAGAGATGTATGTGCTGCCTATAGTTGTATTATGTGTTACAGAAAGCAGATGTCAGAAGTCATTAGGCACATAGGCTATTATCATGTTAACAAGACATATCAATACTAGCTAATGAGCACCGTGAACATGTGAGAATATATTTTTTTTCCTCAGTCACTTCACTACCTCTGCCTATGCTTGATAAATTTGGACCATTTATTTGACAATTCAAATTATAATATGCTCACTCGTCCCAACTCCCATGACACAGACATTCTGCTTTATTACATCTAGTGCACTGCTTGGCTGGAGTCACTGATTCAATTTACAGAATCCTCTATTTATCAGATGGGGCGGGTATGTCACACAAGATAGGATATCAAAGGACTGTGAAAGGGTTCAGGAGATAGTTGTACTATACCATTACCTAGTCTTATTTCATTTAATATTCTCACTTGAGGAGGCTTTATATTGCAGACCATTCACACTTTTAGATCCATCTTGGAAAATTACTTTAAAAGACATTAAATTCTAACGTGCATCTAAAAGAGTATTATTTAAATATGTAAAATATATGTTTGCGTGAAACAGGTTATGATAAAGTTGCTTAGTTTGATTTTTAAGCTAAACCGAAGTACATATTTTTACAATACTAGTCCATGACATAGGAACTAACTGGCTCATTGGTGGTCAATGAAATGACAGCAAACATTCACCTAGATTACGAGTTTTGTGTTGCGGCTTTTAACGGTGAAAAAATGGCAATTTCAGCGTAAATGCAGGAACGCACTATTTGGGATCGTGTCGGTATAGCTATACCGCAAGCATTGTAGCCTGTAATGCAATGTCAATCCGCAATAAAAAATGATGTTTTTGTGTATTACAGGTTGTGCGGTAAGGCTAAAATGTTTGCGTTACAGCCTATACCGACACGATCCATACCACCATCTGAGAGCAGCAGTTATGGATTTTGTGTAACAAAAATGTTTCACAAAACTCATAACTAAACTGTTACAAAGTACACTAACACCCATAAACTACCTATTAACCCCATAACCTCCACCCTTCCACATCACAAACACTAAATTAAACTTATTAACCCCTAATCTGCTGCCCACCCACATCGTCTACACTATTTAAATATATTAAACATATTCCCCCGCACCCAAAATCATCACCACTATAATAAATTATTAACCCCTATTCCGCTGCTCCCCGAGATCACCACCACTAATAAAGTTATTAACCCCTAAACCTCCAGCCTCCCACATCTCTGTCTCTAATAACTATTAACCCCTAAACCGACGCCCTCCACATTCCAAAACACTAAATTAAACTATTAACCCCTAAACCTAACACCCCCCCTAACTTTAAATTAAATTACAATATATCTATATTTAATAAATAAAAAGTTAACTGTGAAATAAAAATAAACCTAACATTAAACTATAAATTAACCTAACATAACTAATCTAATGAAATAAAAAATACTACCAATTAAAAATACTAAATTACAATTTTAAAAAACATAACACTACGAAAAAATAAATAAATCTAAATTACAACTAAAACTAACAAATCCTACGAAAATGTAAATAATCTAAGTTTACCAAAAATAATAACCACTAAAATCATGAAAAATAAAAACACTAAGATTACAAAAAAAAATAAATGAAATTATCAAACATAAAAACCATTACACCTAATCTAATAGCCCTATAAAAATAAAAAAGCCCCCCAAAATAAAAACACCCCCTAGCCTACAATAAACTACCAATAGCCCTTAAAAGGGCCTTTTGTAGCACATTGCCCTAAAGAAATCAGCTCTTTTACCTGTAAAAAAATACAAAGTCCCCCAAACAGAAAAACCCACCACCCAACCAAACCCCCAAAATAAAAAAACATAACTCTAAAAAAAACCTAAGCTACCCATTGCCCCTGGAGGGGCATTTGTATGGGCATTGCCCTTAAAAGGGCAATTAGCTCTTTTGCATTGCCCTTAAAAGGGCATTCAGCTCTTTTAAAAAGCCCAAAACCCTAATGTAAAAAAAAAAACACCCAAATTTTTTTGAAAAAACCCCAGTAAGAATATAATGATACAATATATTACACACACTTAAATAATCATCCACTATTAGACTACCCATATATATATATATATACTATATTCCCAAGGAGCACTATTCTTTTTAACTAGTTAAACAGTTAAGATCCCAATTAATAACTTACCCACTTATAGCCAGGGGACAATGCAGAATAAACCCCCAAAGGGCTTAATTCATAGTATGTACAAACAATTCTTATTTATTGGCATTAAACACCTAAAGTTATATTTACTGGGAATGCATACCTCTTTAAGATTTAAGAAACATCTATTTCCTTCCTTCAACTATCCCATTTTTTCAGTGGCTTTCCCAAGGGATTCCATGTTGCTAAACTTTTCTATTCTAGGTTACAAGACTGTCAATCCTATTCATCCTGCTTCTGGTCCTGTTCTATTCATATAAAGGGTGTCCTCAGTCAGGCTGCATCAGTAGAAACTTAACAAAACAATTAATAACAGTTTAGCTAATGTGCTAGTCCTGCTAAAAGTGCACCAATAATTACATCAGTTTAAGGCATAAGGAAATCCAGCCCAAGTAACTACTTTTAGGTGAGTTCATTTGTTCTGCGCCGGCCCCCACCCAAGTAATGATTGCCTTAAGCGCAAAGATACCCCGGCATCCGGGAGAGCCCCTAATACCAATATGGCAGCAAAAGGTGCGATCTCCGGTGAGGGTTCACACACTTGAGCCCTGGTTACATAATTATCCAGATCAGGCAGCAGCCAAATTACTGTGGAAGGGTTTTATTTATGGGTTTATTGTTCCAATTTGCCACCCAATTAAAGTTTTAAAAGTTTAAAGAAATTTGGTTTCGGCCTACCAGCACCCTCGGTAGTAAAATTTAAATTACACAAAGAATTGGCCACGGGGCGTATGATAGGACCATTTCCCTATCCTTCCCTTCCTAATTTAGTAGTATCTCCTCTAAGGGTAGTGCCCAAAAAAGAACCAGCAAAATGTTGCCATATTCAGCTCCTCTCGTACCCCAAGGGTAGCTTAGTTAACGATGGTATAGACCCTCAGCTAAGTTCAGTGCGTTATCATTCTTTTGATAGTACACTGGATCTGGTTAGAATACCTTTCTAGGTATTGAAGTGGACACAATGGAGATGGTCTGTAGACTTCCAGTTGATAAGATTCAAGCTATGTTAGAGGCTGTCCTGTTAGAGAGACAGCATAGTGGCAGATCTAGACCCACATACAAAATTATACTCTCAGAGGACTTGGTAGCAGATTTGTTAGTTTGGGAATCCTTCCTGGTAAAATTTAATGGGGTGCGAGTTTGGCGCACTGGACCGGTATCTAGGCAGCAGTTACACCTCTTTACCATTGCAGCAGGAGCACATGGCTATGGGGCTTATTTTCAAGGTGAATGGAGTGCAGGATGGTGGCCGAGTCAGTGGACAACTCTGGGCTTGACTCGCAACTTAACTCTCCGCTCCCATAGTCATGTCAGTTGAAATTTTGGGGAAAATATTTGCAGATAAAACTATTGTCTTCTGGACAGACAACATCAGCATGGTATTCACAATTAATAACTTGTCCGCCACCTGTTCAGTGGTAGTGACCTTGTTGCGGCATCTGGTGTTGCACTTTCTAGAACTCAATATCCAATTCATAGTGAAACATGTCCCTGGGGGTGAATAATGTAGTGGCTGACGCCTTATCAAGATTTGAGTGGAGATGTTTAGACTCTTAGTTCCCAATGCAGCTACAGTGGGTTTACTTTGTCCTGATTTCCTTTGGCAGCTTGTCGGTCCTGGATAGCTTTACTACCCCTGGTGCGTGCCTCCTTGGCCCAGTCCACCTGACACTCCTATGTGAGACTCTGGAGTGAATGGGATCAGTTTTGAAATTCCAGGGGCATCAAGTCTGCTCAGGGATCTCAGGAGAGCTTATTGACTGGCTGTTGAGTTTACACGCCACTGGAGCACGTCAGAGTGCCATTAAGTCTCGTTTGGCCACGTTGCCTTTCTTTTATAGATCATTAGCTCTGCCAGACCCCGCAAATTCCTTCTTTATTCGGCAAGTTGTGAAAGGATGGGGTAGATCACAGTCACAGAAAAAGGATACAAGGGAGCCTATTACCAGGGACCGGCTTAAGCGGTTGGTCTCTGCACTGGAATTCATTTGTGCTTCCAAATTTGAATTACTATTTTTCAGAACCGCTTTCATGTTAGCATTCTCAGTGGCTCTAAGAGTTAGTGAGTGGGTAGCTCCTTCAAAGCAAATATCAGGCAGAGGTGTACAGTTAGAACACGTTAGGGCCTCCCCAGACTCTTTGCTCTTGTTTATTCCCCATTCCAAAACTGATCAATTAGGTAAGGGTGTTTGGCTCACTATCCCCCCAGTCACTGATAGCCCTTGTTGTCCAGTAAAGTAAGTCAATGAGTTTATGACGCTCAGACCACAGACACAGGGGCAATTCTTGATCCATAACGATGAGAGCTCCCTTTCGAAATTCCAGTTTAGTCAGGTAATGAATAAAGCGGCAAATAAAGCGGGGCTGAATGTTACTAAAATAGCACCACATTTGTTTCGCATAGCGGCTGCCACTAATGTGGCACTCACGGGTTCTTCTGTTGAAAACATCAAATGATTGGGGCGTTGGCACTCCAATCATTTTAGAGGGTATGTTTGTCCAATTATTTAAGGCTTCCAGTTATATTTTCTAGATGCTAATCTCTTTTGTTTCCACAGGAGGCACACCGGGAGCAAAACGTGTTTGGATCGTGGGACAATTCCTACGTTCATCGGGCCGCTGTTCGGTGCGCTCATATCCCGTGGGGAAAAATTTGCGATTTCATCTCCCAAGGCATCTGTTAGGTGGTTAGGACATAGGGGAATGTGCTGACCCCAGTTAGTGGACATAATTTACAAGGCCCTCTTAAGATGGGGGAAACCTCACATTATGGTTATTCACTTGGGGGGTAATGATGTAGTCGCTGTCCCAGTCCTCCAATTAATAAAAATTATGCAAGCAGACATTAATTGGATGAGAACCCGCATACCGGGAATAACCTTAGGTTGGTCCAACGTTATCCAGAGATTACATTGGAGACATATGTCATCACATAGTGCAGCCTATAACGTACAGAAGAAAATTAATTCCTCATTGGCCAAGACTGTCACAGAATCTAGTGGCTTTGTGGTACGGCACAAAGCCATCACGGCCGACAAAGCAGATTTATATCGCAGGGATAAGGTTCACCTAACTGATATAGGCCTGGATTTATTTAGCTAGAGTATACAAAGGTCTATCTCACCCCTCCTGTAAGTCAGGTTGTGGTTCGTGGCAGCTAGAGTATCATTAAAATGCTACCTTGAGGTCGCGGCCCTGTTGCGCAGGAGAAGGTACCTAAGGGAAGTGATGACCAAACAATTGGGGAGGGGCGGTAGGCCTCAGGTGCACATGAGGTAACCCCTCTCCCTCCCACTTGGGGGTGGTCACGTGATCTCAGAAACCCCTCAGTGACATCTCCTGGAGCAGAGTAAACTCTGCTGCCAATTCAGTTTTGGGCCGCTGATCTCCTGCAATACTGGGTTAGTTGATCTCTTTGCCGCCATCATAGTGTGTTTCTGTTGGTTTTAAATTAGTTATAAGTTAAATAAAAATTCTTGACCTGTGACGGTATTTATTTATGAAAAGTTATGGTTTTATATATATAAATACATATATATATATATATATATATTTATATAAAAGGTTAACAATTTAGTATTAAAGTGTTTAAAATCACTCTTGGGATAGAAAACGGTCCGATAAGCCTTTAATTTCTTAAATTAGTGTAGGGCTCAGCATGGGCCTGGAGCGTGCTATGGGTTAAGATTGTAGGATAGTTGGATAGGAGAAGAGGGTTGGTTTAGTGTCCACAACAATGTTGCAGAAGTATGGAGGGCCCCTCCTCACCTTAAAAGCTGAGAACAGGCAAGATACTTCCTCTTCTCCATCCAGTCCCCAAGGTGTGAAGTCTCTAGCCCTCCCTTCCTTGTTCATATGGCGGCAACTCCACGAGTGTTAATGGCAGGGCTATGACTAGTAACTCTAAGCCTGAGTAAGATCATAGTGGTAAGGTAATGTTTAATTTTCCTCCCTTTGTTTATTAAGTTCAAGTGGCTTGGTTGCAGAGAACCCTTACGTTACAGGTAGAGAATACTTGCACTCTGGCTGCGGTAGGTTGTGGCCCTTTTGTGCAGGAGAAGGTACCTAGGGGGAGTGATGACCAAACAATTGGGGAGGGGCGGTTGGCCTCAGGTGCACATGAGGTAACCCCTCTCCCTCCCCCTGGTGGGTGGTCACGTGATCTCAGAAACCCCTCAGTGACATATCCTAGAGCAGAGTAAATTCTGCTGCCGATTCAGTTTTGGGCTGCTGATCTCCTGCAGTACTGGGCTAGTTTATCTCTTTGCCGCCATCATAGTGTGTTTCTGTTGGTTTCAAATTAAAAGTTATAAGTTAAATAAAAATTAATGACACAAACAAAAAGTTGTCCATGTGTTATTTATTTATGAAAAGTTATAGTTTTATATATATATTTATACATATATAGTTTTATATATATTTATATACAATTTTAAATTTTTAGCATTAAAGTGTTTAAAATCACTCTTGAGATAGAGAACAGTCCGATAATCCCTTAGTGCAATTTTTACAATAATTTGGCATTTACTTATGCAGAGACAATCAAGGGTATATGAGTGCACAGTACCACTGATTTTAAATGTGTCACATATTAAAATGTTTAAGAGTAGGATTCACCTATGGGGTTTGCCTTGGTGTGGGCAGCTGAGCTTACATACTTTAGCCAAAATATGGTACTAAAACCACCCTTTTTAATACATTAATACATAATTTACGTTTGTAAATTATGGCTATTGTGAACTGAAAAATATGGCCAGGGCTGAACCCATTTCCACATTTATCTATGGAGGGAATGGATTTGATCAAGTCAATTTTACCCATGAGTCTCCAGGAGTTAGGAAATGCAAATTCATGTCTGTCAAGTGTAGTTAGCTTCAAACTAAAGTCAGTTAGTAATTATAAAGTATTATGTCTGTTTTAATGTATCAAGGAAAAACAGACAAACATATTATATCAAATATCCTAATCTAAATATAGTTGATTGAAGAACTGATATCTGTTCTACAATTACTTCTTCCTTCAAACAATGTAATCATGAATATGAATGACATATTTTACTGGACACATGGTTTTTCATACACCAGAGTAAATTAGATTTAAGGAGATGTAGAAGCCAAAATGAAACTTTCATGATTCAGATAGAGAATACTATTTAAAAAAATAATTCAGTTTACTTAAATTATCAAATCTGCTTTTTCTTTCTCTTGGAATACTTCACTGTGACAGCATACTGAGGTAGGCTCGGGAGAGTGCTTGTGTATTAAAGGGACAGTAAAGTCAAAATTGAATTTAAAAGGACTAAATAAAGCATGACATTTTAAACAACTTTCCAATTTACTTTTATTATCAATTTGTCACTTCTCTTGGTATCCTTTCCCAAGAGAGCACACGTGTCTCAAGCCATCTGGCAGCAGTGTTTGTGACATTGTTTATAGCAACGTTATACATAGATACAAACATTGCTGCCATAGACTGCTAAAGACATGCCCTTCCCAGCCATATACCTTGTTATATACTATGTCCATTTTAACTTAATACATTTATATTAATATTTTTATGATTTTTTTTTCTATCAGAAGGTTTATTTATGTTTGTAATAGTTTATTTTTAGGTGTGTGTTATGTGTTTTGTACAGGCGTACTAATCAGCTGTGTGCAACCGTTTACTTTCAACTTGTATGTGTGCCAGTTAGTGCAGTTGCGATATTGCTTATCGCAACTTGCACTAACATTGTAATCTAGCCCAAATTTGTTCAAATTTAAATTTAAAAAATATCTATTTTAGTACATAACGCAACACATATTTTTCACTAAATTTCACTTGTGTTGTGCATTTTATTTCTGAAGCCAAAAACTGGCATATGTGAACATAACTGAAGTATGGCTTCAATTCAAATATACTAGTTCCGAGTTATATAAATATTAAAAAAAAATCCCCTTTTCTTTAAAGCAAACAATACCTTTTAGTCATGTTGTGTGGGCTTAGTACTAAAAGAACTCACAAACGTATACACCAAACTTAAAAAAGTTAATACAAATTCTATTAAACTATATATAGACTTATTTTGTTTAAAACCATTTTTTTTAACGTGAGAAAATTGTGTACATTTTTTGCTAGTTATTTTTATGTAGTTTGATAAGTTTCATATTAACCTTTCTAAGGGCTAGATTATGAGTGGCGTGCTAACTGTTGCATGCAAGTGAAAATGGGTTTATCCTTGCTTTCTGCGCAGATCGAAAGTAGCGTGGTATTATGAGTTGAAAGTAAACGCGTTCACTTGTGCGCACTTGAACTTAACATGCGTTGGGACAGTGTTGGGATAGGGTAACCTCAGAGCTCTGGTTAACTGTTACGCAAGACGAAAAAGTTGCACAAAACACATCAAAAATATTAAAGAATAGTTATAATAATAACACTATCTAATAAAAATGATAACAAAATTGCATACATTTTTTATAAGGGCTCAAAGATATGAGGTCTCAGGTGCTAGAAAGAAAAAAAGCATGCACAGGTCTTTAACATAGAGATGCATACATATACTGTACATATCTAAATATTGCACAGGCCTAGATTTTTGTGCACTCTGCTCAAACAAATTATAGGGAACAAAGAGGGAGTATACCAGTAATCCCCTTGAGAAAAATTGGGCAAGTGCATTGTAGGGACGCAATGGAATATAAATCTGGTCTTCAAATTTTTCCAAGGCTGCTTTTTAATCCCAGTCCAGCCCTGATAACAAGTCATTAGAAACACGTTAAAGGGAAACTAATTCTAAAGTTGGCTGTCTTTTTAACTTTAACTCTGATATACTATCAATACTCTTTATTTACCAAGACTCAATCTCCCCAGCCATGGTACCTCTGGCCTGGTGTAAAACTGATGCTGACCCATTCTCTAGAAAGAGAACTAAATCCCAACAGGACTGCTAGAAGGAATTATGCAAAATTATATTTGAATTGTTTAAAGGGACATAATACTCATATGCTAAATCACTTGAAACTGATGCAGTATAGCTGTAAAAAGCTGACAGGAAAATATCACCTGAGCATCTCTATGTAAAAAAGGAAGATATTTTACCTCACAATCTCCTCAGCTCACCAGAGTAAGTTCTGTGTAAAAAAAAGTTATACTCAGCTGCTCCCAGCTGCAGGTAAACAAATTTAAAAAAATGAAGAAATGAACAGCAGCCAATCAGCATCAGCAGTGCTGAGGTCATGAACTCTTACTGTGATCTCATGAGATTTCACTTAACTCTCATGAGATTTCATAGTAAGCTTTTTTACCTGATTGGTGAAATAATATGAGAGTGCACGATGCTAGTCCCTTCAGATGTCCCAGGACAAACACACTAAAATGCTGCTTAGAAATCCTTTACAATGGGAGGTGGCTACTGAGGAACTTTTGAGGTAAAATATCTTTCTTTTTTACATAGAGATGTTCAGGTGATATTTTCTAATCAGCTTTTTACAGCTATGCTGCATCACTTTCAAGTGTTTAACATTTGGGTATTATGGCCCTTTAATATTAAACAAGGTCATAAGTAGGAGTAAATATGATTTTATGAGAAAAGATTATGTCAAACTATTCCAGATATAAAAAGTATGAAGGAAAAGCAAAAAAAGCTATTTGGTTGGCAATCTGGAAATTAGGTTTATTAAACACAGATGAATGAATTCTTGTGCATCTGTAAATAAAACAATAAGCAGGTAACTATTAATTAAAATGATAGATATTGGTGAATCAGGTATGAAAACAATTTAGAGAGTATTGTAGACTACAAACTAAGTAGCAGTGTTACTTCTTAATGTCAGACAGGAGCAAAGGAAAATAGCCTACTCACATGCATTGTAAGGGCATAGATGATTCTGTCACTTTACATTAAGTTATGAGTTAAGTCAAATTAGGTATATTTTCTCTAAAGAAGTTCTGCATTGTAAATTGAAACTGCATGTGAAATGTTCTAAAGGATTGGAGGCTTGTTTGAAGGTGGTCTTGTTTTAGTGCTCTTCAGTGTGTGATGGGAAGGTTCTCCGCCAGTAGCGGAGTGTTCAATACCACAGTATCACCACTTGCATCAATCTGAGAAAGCTTGCTGTTTTTTTCAAAACCTGATTTAGAGCAAAGTGCAAACTTTAAAAAGCATCAGGTAGTGAAGTGTACTAAAGTGCCTCTTTGTGAGACTATCCTTCAGACAAACATCCAATCCCTTTAAACCATTTTATATGTACAGTATTTATGATTTACCATACAGTTACAATATAGTTCTATGATGACGATCCTTTGATCATCTCGCCCTTAGAGATAGCTTTCAAATCAGCAGACAACTCTTGTTTATATCGAGCTAAGTGAATGTAACAAGAGGCTAAGGCCCCTATTTATTAAAGGTCTTGCGGACCTGATCCGACAGTGCGGATCAGGTCCGCAATACGCTCTCCGCATTTAACATTGCACCAGCAGCTCACAAGAGCTGCTGGTGCAACGCCGCCCCCTGCTGACTCGCGGCCAATCGGCCGCCAGCAGGGAGCTGTCAATCAACCCGATCGTACTCAATTGGGTTGAATTGCGGCGATGTCTGTCCGCCTGCTCAGAGCAGGCGGACAGGGTTATGGAGCAGCGGTCTTTAGACCGCTACTTCATAACTGGTGTTTCTGGCGAGTCTGAAGACTCGCCAGAAACACGGGCCCACAAAGCTCCCTACAGAGCTTGTTAAATGGGCCCCTAAGGCTAGAGGAAAGATTTTACCTTTAACAAAGAAAGGGTATTTTTGCAATATGAGCAGTTAAGTTATTGAAATTACTACCTGGTAAGGTAGTAACTTCAGGTTCAGTAGATAACTAAAAGCACTTTGGCTAAAAATAGTAAAAAATTGGCTATGGTAATCATTGCATAAAATGTCAGTTACTGCTATTTGTTAATTGCATTTCACTTGGCAGATGTAGCAGACATATTTAAAGTATCTTTGAACTTGATCAACATCTGCTTTATTTCAACTACTATCTTATTATACTTTTCATTTACTCATTGATTGCACAGATCTCTTATTTTCAATGCTTAATTATTATTATTTTTTCTCATTTCAAAATATGCCCCTAGCAAATGTATCTATTAGGTATATGATTACATTGTACTTTCCATCACATACTAGATACACTTGTACCTTTCTGCTATTTTGCTGCATAAAAAGCCTTAAAATTGAGATGCTCTATGTTAAAAAGAAAAGTTGTATTTTTATTAAGCATGTAATTAGGAAACGCAAGGAACCCATCGGCTAATCCATCAGCACAGTGTGCAGACATACAAATCCTACTTGACCTATTAAATTAAATAAAGCTGTTAAGAATACCATGTACCACATCTTATGGACTCAACTCTTCTAGCTAAATCATTTTTAGATGAAGAAAGAAGAAACTGTGCTATAAGTCACAATCTTTATTATGATTAGTAAATAGAGGACCCAAGATACGGCCCGCTTCAATTCTACGCTCATACAAGTGACTAAGTGGCTTTTCTTCAAATATAGGACATTCTATCTTCTAAACCCTAGGATAAGATTATCTGACACTTAAAACAGAGGGAGAGAAATATTCTGTAAAAAGCTGTGTGAGATAGAAAATGTAATCTTAATGAGCAAGCTGTTTTGTATATTGGCAATACCTTTTAATGTAAATTCTTCTTTGAACATGAAAGCGAGCTTAAAGCCATTCAAAGAGTAATGTACTCCAACCTGAATTTCACACAAGTAATGCATACATTTTGTGCTATCTAGTTATCATCCTGTTCATTGCCATCAATGTTTTCTAAAAAAATGTTTTTCACACATCTAGAGAATTCTTGTTTTATAGAGTATTGCTTAGAAATCTACAAAATGTAACAGAATGATGGGACAGAATGACATATATATATATATATATATATATATATATATATATATGGTAGAATTAACACTATTTTACCCTTGTGCCATATTGTATTGTGCTTGACTCTCCTTCATATTCAGAAATGCAGGGAATGCCTCATAGGGCCCGATATTTAAAATCTCACTGGCATGGACAGATATCACATTAAATCTTTGTGATTTTCTTAAAAACATTACGGGCTAGATTACAAGTGGAGCGCTAAATATTGCTTGCGTGCAAGTGATATTAGCACCCCACTTTGTAATAACAGCGCACGATAATGGTTCTTAACAGAGCACAATAATGGTTAATTCTCTAAGCGCTAGTAATGGCTGGTTAATTATCGCGTGTCCGGAAACGGGCAAATTTGCCGGTTTGCTGGCGAGCAATAATTTATAGATCCACTTGTAATCTGGCCCTATATTGCAGTCTATGAGGCCTATCTATCAAGCTCAGGGCCGTGTTTCTGGCGAGTCTTCAGACTCACCAGAAACACAAGTTATGGAGCAGCGGTCTAAAGACCGCTGCTCTATAACCCTATCCGCCTGCTCTGATGAATCACCACAATTCAACCAGATCGAGTACGATCAGGTTGATTGACACCCCCCCTGCTGGCGGCCGCGAGTCTGCAGGGGGCGGCGTTGCACCAGCAGCTCTTGTAAGCTGCCGGTGCAGTGCTGAAAATGGAGAGCGTATTGCCCTCCGCATTCAGGGAGGTCTTGCGGACCTGATCCGCACTGTCAGATCAGGTCCGCAAGACCTTTAATAAATTGGCCTCTATGTATCTCTCCTTCATATACAGAACCCTGCATATCTAAACAGCTCTCAAGTTAATATTTGCATTTCTAACAAATTTTAAGGGACCTCGCATTGATGAGACTTTTCAGCTCTTCTCACCAGAGAGCTTTAGATCCTCAGACCCTAAGAGAGATAGAACAAAATTTGCTTTTCTAGAATCTTGTGAGGGATCCTGCAGAGCTGGAGGATCATTTCAGATAATGTCACCTGAGCAGAGAGCTTTTGTTAATCGGGCCCTATTGACCTAATGATCTAAAGCTCTTAACTCTGGCAAGATTATCTAAGAAATCTTGTCAGCCCTTCAAGGTTCTTCAAGTCATTTTTAAAGGCAAATTTTAGGTTTGGGAACAATTTATCTCACTATGCAGGGTACTGGATGTGAAATATAGGCACCTACATTATAATATAATGCTAAAAAATCCAAAGATTTTGTTTGATTTCTCTCCAAGCAGTAAAGTATTTGATCATTGGGCCCTATGTCACTAGAAAAGATATTCCTTTATTTGTGACTGTCCTGTGGAATGTTTACACAAGAATCTGGTGGCTACAGGCCAAGAAAAGATTTATCAGTTAATTAATTAAAGGGCTGCTATAGATGAAATATGTCATGCTCTTATTTGTTATCCTGCACCTCTGTGGGCCCCATGATCAAAACCTCACCGGCATGGAGACAAATTATACACAATCTTTAGGGCTTTTGTTGAGCATTATAATAGAATGTTTGTGTCTCTCCTTCACCAAGAACCCTACATAACTAAATAAATAGCTCTTAAGTAAAAAGATTGCCTTTCTAAAAAGGGACTTCAAAGTACTAATGAGACTTGTTAGATATCAACTGGATTGTACAACTAGAGCTGTTGATTGGGTCAACAGCAGTTTCTGTTTGGGATTTGCAGTGCTCTTCAGGTCCTAAACTGTACTTCTACTATGTGCTTAATTTCTTTCTGGTGATTAAACACATAAAGATGCAGGGGGGCATATGTATCAAGCTCCGAATGGAGCCTGATGCCCCGTGTTTCTGGCGAGCCTGCAGGCTCGCCAGAAACAGCAGTTATGAAGCAGCGGTCACAAAGACCGCTGCTCCATAACCTGTCCGCCTGCTCTGAGCAGGCAGACAGACATCGCCTGAAATCAACCGATCGAGTATGATTGGGTTGATTGACACCCCCCTGCTGGCGTCCCATTGTCCGCGAGTCTGCAGGGGGTGGCGTTGCACCAGCAGCTCTTGTGAGCTGCTGGTGAAATGATAAAAACAGCGAGCGTGTTGCTCGCCGTACTCAGCGAGGTCTGTCGGACTGTCCGCACTGTCGGATCAGGTCTGACAGACCTTGATAAATATGCCCCAATGTCTTTAGCCTTAAAATTACATTAATGAATTGGAGCATATAATTATTTTGATGATCATTGTCCTTTACATTTTATGTAGAGTTTAGTTACTCTCTCCTATATACACAAATAACAGAACATGCATCCTCTTGGCCACCCCACATACACAATAACTGCAGAACAGTAACTGCATCTCATTATCCACACAAATATGCTCCTAGGGGCAGATTTATTATAGCGCGGGCAGATATGATTCGTTGTAGCGAATCATATCCACCCGACATCACTAGATGCAACAGCGTATTCTTGTGACATGCTTATGCAATGCCACCCCCTGCACATTCGCTGCCAATCGGCTGCTATCAGGTAGTGTCACGATCAGATCGGATGATTGAAGTCCGCCACCTAAAAGGTGGCTGACAAGTTAAGGAGCAGCAGTCTTACGACCATTGCTTTCTAACTTAAGTTTCCAGAAAGCTGGAAACTTCGGGGGTAGATTGCAGCATCCGCTGCTTGTTAAATCTACCCCAAGCCTCATAATAAGAGGATCCAATCTATTAAAAAACATGCTCCTTCCATCCTCATTGGGAAGGTTAGATTGGTTCAGGCTGAAATTTGCTCAGATAAAAACTTCCCATGACTAAGCAAGTTCAGGCACCAAGGTCAGTCTCATGTAGTTTCCGGTGTCAGCATAAAAAAGCCCAAGAATAGAAAATAACAGCAGCTTTTAAAAAAAGTTAAAGAGAAATAAAACTGCAAATTTAAATCCACATGAACATTTACTGAAGACTATCTAGGGTAGTGAGGCTGGTAGCTTAGTCAGCGAGGTCTAGGGGTGGAATCTGTTGCAAATCAGGAGCAGAGTTAGAGTGTGATGGGGTTAAGTTGGTTAGGGATTGGGCAGGAGTTAATGGGGAGTTGGGCGGAGCTTGGAAATTAGTAGCTGGGCAGCCCTCTGCACCGCAAGACCTTTATACAGCCCATGGGAGCTGTGGGAGGGGCAGCTTGTAAATCTCCAAAAATGTAAATCTCAAAATTGGGAACAGTTAAGAGCTTTGCATGAATGCATTTCAATTTAGAATAGAATAATGTATTTTTCTCAAAACACATGTATTCACAAATATGCTTTTACAAAAAGGTATGGCTGTTTCAGTGATAGCTTTTGCTATACACAGAGCATATGTATATTCAACATGTGCACCTGCATTAAAACAGAGCATACAAAAGCAAGTATGGCAAGGTATTGAGTAAGGAGGTGTTTCCTTCATACTCTATGGGGTCTATTTATCATAGTGCGAGTGGACATGATCTGATATTGTGGATCATGTCTGCCCCACATCGATAAATGCTGACAGCATACGCTCACGGCATTTATCATTGCACCAGCAGTTCTGGTGAACTGCTGGTGCAATGCCGCCCCCTGCAGATTTGCGGCCAATTGGCCGCTAGCAGGGGGTGTCAATCAACCTGATCGTATTCGATCGGGTTGATTTCTGTCTGCCGCCTCAGAGCAGGCAGACAGGTTATGGAGCAGCGGTCTTTAGATAAATATGCCCCTATGTTTATCTATGGTTTCTTCCTGTGTGTGAAAAGATGTAGAATAAAAAAAAAAAATCAGATTTCTGACAACGGCAATGATTGAAAGCCCCTGCTGTGAGAATAAAGGGCAGTCTGAAGAAGGAATATTGCTTATCAATAAACCAAATCTGACCTCTGAAGAAGAAAGCATCAACTTCCTCTTGAATTGAAAATATCTAAGTAACAAGCTGCAGTGATATTTCTGCAGGAACATAAATGGTATTTAACATACGGACCCTGGTGAATAAAGGGTCTTTCAGCACCTACATTTTCTATGGTTTAAAATATCACATTTGAAAAAAAAATATCTGTGTGATAAAACAGAAGTGTTAAATTCTGTAAAACATGAAAACGCTTTTTAAAATCTCTTATAGGGCTATTATAGTTGATTTGAGTATGTAATTTTAAGCCAGCTGTTGCTGAAGAAGAAAGGGGCCACGCTAAAGGATCTTCAGTTTACCATGGCCGGTTGCACTGTATATCCCATTCAATACAAGCAGTGTAGTACAGCAACAAACCGGAGAATAGTGCTCGTGAAGACAGGGGCTCTGCCAGGCTCCCCTAACATCTATAGTACAAGTAATTTTGTCCACAGCACTATAGTTTCAATTATTTTTATTTTCTGTTAAACATACAGATATAAAATGCGACGTTTCGAGTGTTGCCACTCTTACTCATGCTAATACATTGTATCATTTGAAACAAATTTAAAAGCCCTCAGTTTCGCGCCAACCACTACATTCAGTGGCTCTGCTGCCATCTACTGACCAACAAAAATATAACAGTTTAAAAACATTACTTTGTTATATAAACTAAGTATTAGTATATACTAATACTTAGTTTATATAACAAAGTAATGTTTTTAAACTGTTATATTTTTGTTGGTCAGTAGATGGCAGCAGAGCCACTGAATGTAGTGGTTGGCGCGAAACTGAGGGCTTTTAAATTTGTTTCAAATGATACAATGTATTAGCATGAGTAAGAGTGGCAACACTCGAAACGTCGCATTTTATATCTGTATGTTTAACAGAAAATAAAAATAATTGAAACTATAGTGCTGTGGACAAAATTACTTGCACTGTATATCCCCAGTGCCTTGATTTTACTGCGCCAATGATAGCACTATTCATGTGTTGTCTGAAGTTATGTTAGCAGTTAAAAGGACATTACTGATTTTAATGCTTGGTTACTCATATGGAGCTCCTGGTGATCCTGTTTTTGGCCTATCCTTTTGGTTCTGACCCTGGCGTGTTTCCTGGCTAAAGTGTCTTTTGTCTAATTCCCTGCTTGTACTGTATATTACATAATGACTATTTGGCTAAAGAACCTTGGAACCGTTTGCTGACTAATGCTGAAATTCTCTTGCTGCAATTCTTGAATGCAAGTTTAAGAGACTGTTTAATGTAATTCTATTCTCAAATTTACTTGATTTTCTTGGTATACTGTGTTGAAAAGCAAACCTAGGTAGGCTCAGGAGCAGCACTGCACTATGGAAGCTAGTTGGTTATTGGTGTATGAAACAAAACCATATTCCAACTAATTTAAAACGCATTAATGAAGGGAAGGATGTATCTATCTCTCTGTCTGTCTGTCTATGAGATTAGAGGCATGGTGGCGTTGTTGGAATCTTTTTCTTCCCCTCCTGCTCTTATCAGTACTTGCCTCCACTTCCATCTCTCTCCTTTCCTAGTTTGAAGTCCACTGCATTCACCTGTTCTCCCCCCTCTCCCTCAGAGTGGCAGTCATATATTGCCCCCCTGGACTAACCTCCCAAAGAGAGGAAGCTTGGCTTCCTCACTTTCTCTCTCCAAATATACCTGCTCTAATTCTGGGGGACTTCAATATCCCCATTGATAACCCATCTGCCTCTGCTGTCTCTAAACTTCTCTCACTCACAAACTTTTTGGGTCTCTTACAATCCACCCTATCCCCTACTCATGACACTCTATAGATCTGGTATTCTCCTACCTCTGCTCTATCTCTGACATCACCTTTCACCCATTTCCCATCTCAGACCACCATCTGCTCACCTATAATCTTAATGTACAGGCTAAACCTATTTCTCCCCCTCTCCCACACACTGCCCACACACCTGTAGAAATCTGCTCCTATTCATTGCCTCTGTCTGTTGGAGTATCTCAAGGTTCTGTCCTGGGTCCTCTACTCTTCTCAATGTATACTTCTTAACTGGGTAAACTTATCAACAGCTATGACTTCAAATATCACCTCTATGCTGATGATACTCAAATCAACCTCGCCACCCCTGCTCTCTCTTCCTGTCATTTCTCACATCAATAACAGTTTATCTGGCATTTCATCCTGGATGGACTCTTATCACCTAAAATGAACATATCGAAGACAGAGCTCCTTCTAATCCCCCTCTAACTCTACTCTGGTTTCTAACTTTTCTATCACTGTTGGTGACACTACTATCTCCCAATCACCCAATGTCCACTGCCTCAGAGTTACACTTGACTCCAATCTGTCCTTCATACCCTACATCCAATTGCTCTCTTCATCCTGCTACAACGACCAACGCAATATATCCAAAATTCATCCATTTCTGAGCGCTGACACCACTAAGCAGCTAATCCACTACCTGGTAATTTCCCGACTACTGTAATAACCTATTAACTGGCCTTCCTCTCTCCCTCCTCTCCCCCCTTCAATCCATCTTAAATGCCTCTGCCAGGCTAATCCACCTTTCCCTATGCTCTGTATCTGCTGCACCTCTATTCGAGTCCATTCACTGGCTCCCCATTCACAGCAGAATTAAATTAAGAAAAAATTATCTCGCTGACTTACAAAGCCCATACCAACGTTGCCCCCCATACTTTTCCTCAATAAGCAATAAATATACTCCAGCGTGCCCCCTAAGATCCAACAATGACCTTCTCTTAGCATCTTCTAGCATCACCTCCTGCCATGCTAGACTGCAGGAGTTCTCTCATGCGACACCAACCCTCTAGAAAGCGCTTCCTCGTGCTGTCAAACTTTCACATAATGGCCCCTAGTTATCAAGCCGTCAACCTCAAATACGCTGGAATTCCGCAGCGTATTTGTGGTGATGCTGATTTGCCTTAGTTATCAAGCCCTGCTGCCCGGCAAAAGTAGAATATAGTGACGTAAGCTTCGATCCGCCGGACTCAGTCCGACACAGATCGATTCTTACATCACTCCAGATGTTCCGCACACAAGTTCGGCACAATCTGACTACTTTTGCTAGTTATCAAATGACTAGCAGGTACGCTCGGCACTTTTCCGGCCCAGCGTACCTGGTTTTCAATCCGCCGCCATGGAGGTGGCGCATCCCATAGGAATCAATGGGAGTCTGACCATAGCGAAAGTTCATGTTCGCTGCTGCCCGATATCCCATTGATTCCTATGGGAGACGTCTACACCTAACACCCTAACATGTACCCCGAGTCTAAACACCTCTAATCTGTCCCCCCCTACACCGCTGCAACTAAATAAATTTATTACCCCCTAAACCGCCATTCCCGGAGCCCACCGCCACTCTAATAAAGTTATTAACCCCTAAACCGCCGCTCCTAGACCCCGCCGCCACTATAATAAATGTATTAACCCCTAAACCACCGCTCCCGGAGCCCACCGCCACCTACATTATACCTAGTAACCCCTATCCTGCCCCCCCCATACCGCCGCCACCTATAATAAATTTATTAACCCCTATCCTGCCGATCCTGGACCCCGCCGCAACTAAATAAATTGTTTAACCCCTAATCCGCCGCTCCCGGACCCCACCGCCACCTATATTAAACTTATTAACCACTAATCTGCCCCCCCTACACCGTCACCACCTATAATAAATTTATTAACCCTATCCTGCCCCCCCTACACCGTCGCCACTATAATAAAATTATTAACCCCTAAACCTAAGTCTAACCCTAACCCTAACACCCCCCTAACTTAAATATTAATTAAATACATCTAAATAAATATTATTCTTATTAACTAAATTAATCCTATTTAAAACTAAATACTTACCTATAAAATAAACCCTAATATAGCTACAATATAAATAATAATTATATTGTAGCTATTTTAGGATTTATTTTTATTTTACAGGCAAATTTGAATTTATTTTAACTAGGCACAATAGCTATTAAATAGTTATTAACTATTTAATAGCTACCTAGTTAAAATAAAGAGAAATTTACCTGTAAAATAAATCCTAACCTGATCGGAACAGCCAATAGAATGCAAGCTCAATCTGATTGGCTGATTGGATCAGCCAATCGGATTGAACTTCAATCTGATTGGCTGATTCAATCAGCCAATCAGATTTTTCCTACCTTAATTCCGATTGGCTGATAGAATCCTATCAGCCAATCGGAATTCGAGGGGCGCCATCTTGGATGACATCACTTAAAGGAACCTTCATTCGTCTAGTCGTTGGTGGAAGAAGATGGCTCTGCGTCGGCTCGTCTGAAGATGGCTCCACTCCGCTCCGGATGAATGAAGATTGAAGACGCCGCCTGGATGATGACTTCAATCGGATGGAAGACTTCTTCAGCGACCCTTGGATGATAACTTCAATCGGATGGAAGACTTCATCAGCGCCCCTTGGATGATGACTTCGGCCGCTGCGGATGTCCTCTTCTGTTCCATCGGTGGTCGGCTGGCTGAAGACGGCTAAAGGTAGGATGATCTTCAGGGGGGTAGTGTTAGGTTTATTTAAGGGGGGTTTGGGTTAGAGTAGGGGTATGTGGGTGGTGGGTTTTAATGTTGGGGGGGGTTGTATTTTTATTTTACAGGTAAAAGAGCTGATTGTTTTGGGGCATGCCCCGCAAAAGGCTCATTTAAGGGCTGGTAAGGTAATAGAGCCGTTAACTTTTTAATGTAGAATAGGGTAGGACATTTTTTTATTTTGGGGGGTTTTGTTATTTTATTAGGGGGCTTAGATTAGGTGTAAGTAGTTTAAAATTGTTGTAATATTTTTGAAATGTTTGTAACTTATTTTATTTTTTATTTTTTGTAACAGTTTTTTTTATTTTTTGTACTTTAGTTAGTTTATTTAATTGTATTTAATTGTAGTTATTTGTAGGTAATTTATTTAATTAATTTAATGATAGTGTAGTGTTAAGTTTAATTGCAACTTAGGGTAGGATTTATTTTACAGGTAATTTTGTATTTCTTTTAGCTAGGTAGTTATTAAATAGTTAATAACTATTTAATAACTAAAAGAAATAACTATTCTAACTAGCTAAAATAAATACAAATTTACCTGTAAAATAAATATAAATCCTAAAATAGCTGCAATGTAATTATTAATTACATTGTAGCTATCTTAGGGTTTATTTTACAGGTAAGTATTTAGTTTTAAATAGGAATAATTTAGTTAATGATAGTGTAGTGTTAGGTGTAATTGTAACTTAGGTTAGGATTTATTTTACAGTTAAATTTCTCTTTATTTTAACTAGGTAGCTATTAAATAGTTAATAACTATTTAATAGCTATTGTACCTAGTTAAAATAAATTCAAATTTGCCTGTAAAATAAAAATGAATCCTAAAATAGCTACAATATAATTATTATTTATATTGTAGCTATATTAGGGTTTATTTTATAGGTAAGTATTTAGTTTTAAATAGGATTAATTTAGTTAATAAGAATAATATTTATTTAGATGTATTTAATTAATATTTAAGTTAGGGGGGTGTTAGGCTTAGACTTAGGTTTAGGGGTTAATAATTTTATTTTAGTGGCAGCGGTGTAGGGGGGCAGGATAGGGGTTAATAAATTTATTATAGGTGGCGACGGTGTAGGGGGGGCAGATTAGGGGTTAATAAATTTAATATAGGTGGCGGCGGGGTCCGGGAGCAGCAGTTTAGGGGTTAAACAATTTATTTAGTTGCGGCGGGGTCCAGGATCGGCAGGATAGGGGTTAATAAATTTATTATAGGTGGCGACGGTGTAGGGGGGCAGGATAGGGGTTACTAGGTATAATGTAGGTGGCGGTGGGCTCCTGGAGCGGCGGTTTAGGGGTTAATACATTTATTATAGTTGCGGCGGGGTCCGGGAGCAGCGGTTTAGGGGTTAATAACTTTATTTAGTTGCGGGGGGCTCTGGGGGTGCCGGTATAGGGGGTAGAACAGTGTAGTTTAGTGTGGGTGCTTAGTGACAGGCTAGCAATAAAGCTGTAGAAAAGCCAAAGAGCAGCGAGATCGGATGAGTGATAACTATCACAGTCCGCTGCTCATCGCCCCGTACATGGTGCGCGCCTTTTGGACAGCTTTATTGATAACTTTGGCGAGATTATTCAGGTCAGCGGCGGCGATGGTAGGCGACCTTAGGTGGGCGTATTGGGCCGGTGAAGGCAGGTAAGTAGACACGTTAATAACTAGGCCTCAATCTGTCCTCCGTTAAACTCTCCCTAAAGACATTTTTGTTCAGGGAAACCTATCACCCCACTCAGTAACACATTAATTCCACTTGCCTAATTGTTTCCCTCATCTAACTCCACACTAACACCATTCTCACCTTTGCAGTCCCCACCTCCTGTTTTTCACCCTCCTTCCCTTCTAGACTGTAAGTTTCCATGTAGGATAGGGCCCTCAATTCCTCCTGTATTTGTTTTATACATTTTTTCCTGTCTCTTAAAAATATTGTATCATATTTTTTATCTTTTGTACCCATGGACAGCTCTGTGGAATTTGTTGGCGTTTTTTAAAAATAAATAATAATAATAATCTATCTTTCTATTACAAAGACTACCCACATTATTTTAAACTACCACAAACAGAACAAACCTTCCCAAATTCCAAGGTCAACAGTAGTTGCTTCCACAGCTAGAGAGAAATTAAATTATTAATAGGTAGAGTTTATATTTATATTAGGTTTTCAGTCATTTGTTCCTTTTATTTGGACATTTACTATACCATCAATCTGGAATTAAAACATGCTGAATAGGATGTAAGTGTTTGCAGACAGAACAGTTTCTTTGTCACATCTGACACATATGGGGCTGTACTGTTGTGGAAATTATGTGTATGCGGTTTGATAATATATTCATTATTCCCAAAATGACAATGGCCTTGAATCTCTGATGCAAACCCACTGTCTGACAAGCTAATGGACACATATGGCAAGCGAGTGGCAAACATCACATAATGTGGCAGACTTCCCAGGCTTTTCATATAATGACATTTGGTGAAGTCTGTTCTATAAACATTATGCTTATCTTGCTTATATAAACTAACACCATGACATATTTGTTCTCAGAAGTGTCATGCTTCTATTGCTGTAAAATGACCAACTGCCTTTTCCAAAGACTGTAGATTAAGGGGTATATTTATTAAAGTGCGGACGGACATGATATGTTGTAGCGTATCATGTCCGCCGCACATCGATAAATCCCGACAGCATACGCTGTCGGCATTTATCATTGCACCAGCAGTTCTTGTGAACTGCTGGTGCAATGCCGCCCCCTGCAGATTCGCGGCCAATCAACCCGACCGGCCGCTAGCAGGGGGTGTCAATTAACCCGATCCAATTCGGATTTCTGTACGTGGCCTCAGAGCAGGCGGACAGGTTATGAAGCAGCGTGTTTCGCCGTTTGGAGCTTGATAAATTGACCCCTAAGTCATAAGAGTGTTTGAAACCCTGATCTTCTATTTCCAGTGTAATATCTTGGGATTTTCAATCTTTATTATGTTATTTCAAAAATACTGATTTTAAGTAGACATATTGATGCAAAAATGGCATGCTCTAATTGGTTAGTTTTGCCCTGCTGACCCTAGCTAAATATGCGTTTAACCACTGCAAGGAGATTAAACACACATGTAAAGTCTGACATAGGAACTGCAAGCAAAAACTGCCGGTGATTGATTGCTGTATGTAACTGATGCTGTAGTGCTTTATCTACCAAACTAGACTATGTGTTAAACCTCTTTGTGTTTATTAATTCACCATTAAAGTCTAAGGGGCCGATTTATTAATGGTCTGTCCGGTTCATGTCCGACAGACATCGCTGAATGCCGACAGCATACGCTGTCAACATGTATCATTGCACCAGCATTTCTTGTGAACTGCTGGTGCAATGCCGCCCCCTGCAGATTCGCGGACAATCGGCTGCTAGCTGGGGGTGTCAATCAACCCAATCTGAAGACTCGCCGGAAACAAGAGGCCTCCAGCTCCATACGGAGCTTGATAAATATGCCCCCTGAAGTAAAGTGTAAGGCAGGCCCACCCTTTGAGGGGACCCCACACAGTAGCTTGTCAGACCCAGAGCAAGGTAAGGCGGACTGACGATTTCCAGCAATACTGTATATAAAGTTTCCTTCAGTGCAGATGTCAGAGATCCGACTAATGTAAACTGATGTCCTGTGTCATGAAGATACGGGTCTGTGTGTGTATTAGATAATAGTGTACGCTCTCAGGTCACGCTCAGGCAGTGCGGGGTTCTGTGCTGTAGGTGGTGACAGCTTGTGTGCTGGACAGTGGTAGGTGATCACACATGGGTTATCAGAACAGGTGCTTCTTCATACAAAAAGCCTATGGATACACTATGGTGACCTGAGCATTTAATCAAAAATAATTTCGCTTTATTACGAAAACCATTTAAAGGGCATTCTTTTCGACTATGGGCTGAATTACAAGTGGAGTGCTAATTTGCCCGTTTGTGGGCGTGCAATAGCCAGCCATTACAATTAGCGCTTATAAAATTAACCAGAGATCAGATCTCTGATTAATTTTAAAAAATGTCCATCAAATGCCGCCAAAATCAAGTGTAATATATTTTAGTAAAAAATAAAGATAGTATCATCTTTATTTTTTAATAAAATAACTGCAAAAAGCAGTTATATGGGGTTAAAAGTGGCGGGTGTGGAGTGTTGGCATTGAAAACTGTGTGTTCCCAGTAAATATATATGTATATGCTTATATACATATATATGTATGCGTTAATATGTATATATACACATATTAACACATAAATATATATGTATATAATCATATACATAGATATTTATATTTGCTGCCATCGCTGCGCTACTTACCCCCTTCGCTGCGCTATGGAGCCTATGGAAGCGAGCTGGTATTACTCAGTGGAGGGCAAATATTGCTTACGCAAAATTGATATTTAGAGCACCACTTAAATAAATGCACATTTGTATTTAATGAGGCACCAAAAGTTAGGGACTGTGGTGCAGCCTTATTTTTAAAGGGACACTGAACCCATGTTTTTTTTTTTTTTGTGATTCAAATTTTAAGCAACTTTCTAATTTACACCTATTATCAATTTTTCTTCATTCTCTTGCTTTCTTTATTTGAAAAGGAAGGCATCTAAGATATTTTTTTGGTTCAGAACCATGGAAAGCACCTTTTTATTGGTGGGTGAATTTATCCACCAATCAGCAAGAACAACCCAGTTTGTTCACCATAAATGGGCCGACATCTAAACTTACATTCTTGCATTTCAAATAAAGATACCAAGAGAATGAAGACAATTTGATAATATGAGTCAATTAGAAAGTTGCTTAAAATTGCATGCTCTATCTGAATCACAAAAGAAAAAATAGTTTTGCTATATCAGGTCAGCTTATGGCTGTTTTATAATTTATGTATAATATAAGGTGATCTTCTGGCTGTGTTATCAGGAGAGTGTGTGATTTATCTATAATATGCAATGTAACATCCTAGCCATGTATTGTCAGGACACGTGCAAGTTGTAGTGGTCTATCTATATTTAATATGACCTGGCTGGTTGTGTGTTATCAGGACAGGCTCAGGCAGTGGTGGTTCCTTATAAAGTGACCTACAGAATGTGTGATATTATGACTGCATACTATCAGGACAGGCCCAGGCAGTGCTGGTTTTCTGTAATTTACATATTGTCCTCCTTGAGTGTATTATCAGGATAGTTTCCGGCTGTGCTGGTTCCTTATAATATACAGTGAGCTACTGCATTTTATTGAGGCAGACTCAGCCAGTGCAGGGTGTCTGCAGGGCCGGATTTACTGCCCAGGTGCCCGAAACACCCACTGTGCCACCCCCCTTGCTCACAAATTATCTTAGTTTAGGGCATGGGCTGACTAGTATTTATAATAGGCAGAGACAGGCAACCCTCTATGGAGGGCTCCTGTAGGCTCATGCCTACTCTGCCTTATTATAAATCTGCTTGACAGTGTATACTCAAAACTGATGTGAGTAGCCTGTTAGCTAAAGATTATACTTAATACCACTCTACATTGCATGAATAAAAACTTTCAAATTCCATTATATTTGATGTAAGTTTACTTATGGTTGAGTAATCCTTGGCCTAAAAGTTTGTTCAAAAAGCATTTAGATAAAGTTATTTCACAAAAGTGGACAACAGCAGGAAATATAAATCCTAGAGTTAGCCAGATAACATAGGGCAGTAGGCAGGACTTAGGCCATGGAAGAGTATATATGAGGCCAGAGGTAAAACACAGTCATGGTATGAGAGCAGAGCATTACAGGCCAAAACTAAATAAAGCCCTAAACTTTGGAAATGAAAGATAGCAAATAAAGGAAAATAGTAAGCAAGTCAGAATTAGAAAGCAATGACCTGAGATTACGTTTAAAGAGAGAAGGATGGCAGATAAAGCTTTACAGATTTTAAACAGCATGTGTGGTGTAACAGGTAAAATCAGCAGGCCAGGCTTTACAATAAATGGCACTGATACTGTAGACAAGGACAATCCAACTTACTAACACATTAGGACTGCAGATCAAACTTTTAAAAGCCTTAAGGGCCACATATAAATGTTTGGCAATTTAAAAACACAAATAATAATAATATATCCTAAAAATGTTCAGTGGCAGAAGGCCAGATTTAGGTACAGTTGTGGGGTACCCTATGTAAAGCAGTTCTTTTGTCCAGATGGTCTTTTGAGTAGTAGTAACCTTGTTTGCCCACCAACCAGAAATCACCAAAGCACACATTCTTAGTTCTGTTTTTTTCTAGGCCTAGCAACAACTTGTCCCAAGGGCCGCATGGGACTCATGGGCCACCAATTGGTCATCCCTGCTGTATACAATGGGTAACAGATTATATATAGCAGATAAACAACACGTCTGTTACTGCAGACAATGGAAACAGGCTAGTTATAAAAACTACTTGCCAAAAGGTCTGACATTGGGCTGGATTACGAGTGGTGCTCTAATTGTTGCATAACGGGTTTATCATGCCTGTATAGGTTGAAAGTAAACACGATCACTTGAGCACAATAGAATTTAACACACGTCGGGATTACGCAACTTCAGAGCTCTGGTTAACTATTATGCTCTCTCAGACTTCCGGGGCGGAGCTCACAGGACCAGGCAGGTAACAGGCCGGTTCCCTAACTGAGTGTACCACGCTAAACCGCAAGAGCAATTATCCTAGCCGGTAAATGGACCACTACTGAGCGGATACCTGAGCTGGTTTACCGGTTCGAAGGCCCTGAAGTCCCTGAATGGCATGAGGCCGATTGGCCACGGCTCGAGTGTTGGAGACCATCGGGTCTAACGGCTATTTGCCGTCGAAGGGTCCACTGCGTCTATAAGATATCGGACAGACACTACCTCGAAGCGAGCCCAACTACTGCATTGTCGGTAAGCTGTACCTTCCACAGAGCTAAGCACCTATAGTAAAGCTGCTATCAAAATAAAGCCTGTCACTGGATCGCATGAGCCTCGGGCGCTGCCTGTTGTTGCTGGGGCGGCCGTGCCGCCAGAATATCAAGCCTCTGCAAGAGAAGCGGTGGAAGGTTTTGTGATGAACAGCTCCCTAATGAAAGAAGAAACTGATCGCTTCTCAGCATAATCCAGCATAAGAGCTACAACAGGCCGGAGAGGCTGCTGGTTCTCCTAGGCTGCAGATACTGCCTGCTGCGGTATGCAAAGACCACCGAAGTTCCTGTAGAGCTGGCAGGAGCTACTCTACTGTTCCCCCTGTGTAAGGAAAAAGAAAGTCTAACTACCAATGGGTTATACCCAGCGTCAAAAGCGGCTATCTCTTTGAATCTATCAGAACACGGAATACTCAGTAACCGCTGGACTCTTAATTTTAATAATCTATGGGAAATCTTTAAAAAAGGCCATAATCCACAGCTATCACCTAGATCTTACACCGGTCAGATTTCAAGCAGTGGTAGCCTTTTTTCCCCCGCAGCTAGCCAGCTACTCAAGATCATGGAATATCTGGCTGACCTTTGATGATTTTTTTCGAGTTGATCCAGTTTAACATCTAAGGAAGGTGTTCCTTTCTCATCTGGGAGCATGCAAGTATTTGGGCCAGTCTGGCTTCTTACTATTTCTTATCTTGCTGGACACTAACTTATCATATTCAGTAATAACGGAATTGACTGCAGTTTTTGCTCCTAGTTGGGACTACATCTATTTTTTATTTTGCTTTGTTTTTTTTTGTTTTTTTTTGCTGCTTTTTGTGTGTTTTGTATTGTCTAAGCTAAATTGCCTTAAAGTGTTTTTGGAAATTAGTTATATTATATTGAGGCTATCACTGGGTTATACATTAGCATTTGCATGCTACCTTAAAATATTTTGTGGAGAACATCCTTAAAACACACAGTAATTTTTGTAGGGAAATACATTTTTTGTCAGAAGCTAGTTGAATATGGCAGAGCTGTTTTTCCCTACCTGGTGACTTAATACTGAAACTGTTGTTTCTTTATAACATTAGCTGCAATATATACTGTTAAGAAACTGTTCAAGAGCTATTGTTAGTTGCAATATATATTTCTTGGCAACACTATCAGACTTATTAATATACTCTGTTAGCCATTCTTTGTATTTATTTTAGGCTATAATCTAATGTCCAAGCAGGTCTAGAAATATCTGTGGCTCTGGTGATTTTCCTATTATTAATAAGATTATCTATATGCCCAATAGGACAAGCTATATAATAACAATAAGCTATTACAGATAAATAGTCTAACTAACCATTACATAGATACAGCAAATTCACATCCTTTTTTTTATATATCTTCTATCATAAGTAGTACTAAAATTATTCAAATGAAATTAAGAACTGTTGTCCCTAGGATTTAACTGCGTGCAGTTTAACAGGAGAGTCCATTCAGTTCTGATAAGGCTAAGTTAATACTCAGTTCCTCAGCTTTAATATCTACTGATACAAGCAGGCACTAGTTACACTAAAAAAAAAAAAAAAAAAAAAAAAAGACTCACAAGTACACATATTCTCTAGTCTTTGTTTTTGATTTTCACTTGTTTTCTCTCACAGAGTTCTGTAGGACACAATAAATGTGGTCACAATACTAGAACTATTTACAATTTTGTATTGGTATAGCTATACTCACGTTAATGGAAAGATTTGTCACTCAGGTGAAACAAAATTCACCCATAATGCCTGCTAAAACCAAAGATAAAAAAAGTAAACTAATTGAGGCTAATTCAGATTTTGTATCAGAAGCCCTGTCCAACCCTCCTGACTCACAAATACTAATAACACAGCTAAGTCAGTTGTTCATACCCCAATTTGACTCTATCAAAAAGGATCTATCAAACATCACATCCAGACTAGACTTGATCTCATCAGAGGTTAAACAGTTTGCCACTAGAATTTCGGATGCAGAATCTAGAATTTCAGACCTAGAGGATTTAGTCAATACACAAGAAAATACTTTGCAAAAACAAGGAGATAAAATTTCTAACCTACAGAATTGCCTGGAGGATCTAGAAGATCACTCCAGGCGTAATAATATTAGAATTGTTGGCCTGCCTGATACTCCAGAATATGATGATTTAATGCATTTTAACTCTAATGTCCTACCACAAGCGTTAGGGTTTCCCCCTCATCTACTTCCTCTATCAATAGAGAGAGCCCACCGAATAGGTCCTAGGAGGTTTAATCAAGATGGTATGTTAGAAATAGAATTTGTATATTTAAACTTCTCAGATTTCAAGACAAAGTTCAAATGATTAAGCTGTTTAAGAAAGTAGATACCTTTACTAAGCGAGTAAAAAAATATTGTTGTTTCTGGATTTTTCAAACGAAACTGCTCTGAAAAGAAAAAATATGGCCCCTTTCTGTACACAATTGATCAATAAAGGGGAAAATGCCCGTATGCTCTATCCTGCAAGAATAATAATAATGAAAGAAGGCAACAGGATAACTCTTAGTTAGTTCTGTGGAAGAAGCACAAAAATATCTATCTGATGGCTCTTAATGCTAGTTTTAAATTCCTGCCTTTTCTTTTCCCCCCCCCTCTCCCTTCTCCTCTCCCCTTCTGTCTCTGAGTGTCGGTAATCGTGTCCATTTTATCAAACATTAAAATGTATGTTGATATCTAAATGTCTTTATCTTAGATAAGTAATCCTATAGGATTAAGTTTAGCTGAAGAGTTTAAACTCCTATCCTGGAATGTAGGAGGGATAACCTCACCAATAAAACGTAAAGCAGTTATCCAAAGACTGGGGAAATTAAACCCAACTGTTGTTTTCCTTCAGGAAACACATCTTAAAGATACTGAAATACCCAAACTCCAGTCTAAATGGGTAGGAGAAGTTATAGCTACCCCTTGTACTACCAGAAAAAGTGGAGTTGCAATTCTAATTAATAAAAATCTTACATATAAGATTGTGAATATAGAAAAAGACCCGGGAGCCAGATTTATATTATTGCAAATTCAAATTCAAGATTCTAATCTGTTTTTATGTAATATATATGCCCCTAATAAGTTTTCCCCTAAGTTCTGGAAGATAATTCAGTCTAAAATATTCCCCTTGATTAACCAAAACGCTATAGTTGGGGGTGATTTTAATATGTCCTTATGTACCGAACTTGATAGATTCAATGTTAGAAATAAAAAAGAATATGACAGACAAGCTAAGTATTTCAGATCCTTTTGCTATAAGATGAAACTTATTGATATTTGGAGAATCAAGAATCCTGATTCTAGGGTTTTTACGTGTGAATCTAAGACATATAAAACATTTTCTAGAATCGATTATATTCTAATATTGGAATCATTATCTATCTTTAAGTTAGTCCCTCAGGTTAATGATATTGTTTTATCAGACCATGCTAGTATCTCAATATTGTTTCCCTCTCTGATTCAAAATAAGAGTAATAACCAAATATTGTATTTTCCTAGATATCTTTACAACAATTCCAGATTTTCTTTATGGTTGAGGCAAACGTGGAGAGACTATTGTGCCAATAATATATCTTATTTCAGCAAAATAGAGATATTCTGGGAAACTGCAAAGGCAGTCTTAAGAGGAGAGATAAAGGCCTATATGTGTGCCATAAAAAAGAAAGCTGCCGACCAAGAAATACTTTTGGCCAACCAAGTTATAATTGCATACAAAAGATATAACTGTATGCGTAATGACCAAAATTGGAAAAAATATACAGAAGCTAGACAGGAAAGAGATGTTTCAATAAAGCAAAAAATTCAAGAGGAAGAAATAAAAAATAATCTCTATTACAAAAGCTTCCACGGCTGTTCTGCTAAATTTTTAGCTAAGCTAACTAGAAATAGGAAAAAAAAATTAATTATATTTTGTCTATAAGAGAAGGTAATAAAAGATATCTAGACCCTCAAGAAATTAGCAATTTCTTCCACTCATATTATCAGCAATTGTATACCAGAACAGAAACAGATACATTACAGGAAGAAATGTTTTGGTCAAGGATCAATCCGCCAAAAATGCTAGACACAGATCTATCTATATTGAATGCCCCCATATCTCAAGATGAAATAAGGAAAGCTATAGTAAAAACTAAACTAAATAAGGCAGCAGGTCCTGATGGCCTTCCAGCCGAATTCTTCAAGATTTTATCGGAAGAGATTATAGAGACTTTAGAAAAACTTTTTAATAGTTATTTTACCAATGATCAACAAATCTCAAATTTTTTTACCGCAGCAAATATCTCCTTAATTCTTAAAAAAGATAAAGACCCGGAAGACCCTGCGTCCTATAGACCCATATCTGTTCTCAATACAGACTATAAGATCTTAACCTCAATTATAGCATCTAGGCTCTCGATCTCTTTCGATAACATAATCCACCCTGATCAAACGGGCTTTATGTGCACTAGGAATTCTTCAAAAAATATTCGCAAAGTCTTAACATGCATAGATTATATTTACAATACCGATCAAGCCCATCAGATTCAATTTAAGCAAGATACAGCTTTAATTAATCTTGATGCCGAAAAAGCGTTTGACGCAATCACGTGGAATCATTTATTTAGAGCGCTTGAGGAATTTGGCTTTAGGAATCAATTTATTCGATTCATACATAACATTTATAGGAATCCTATTTCATATCTTCTAGTTAATTCTAGTGTCTCTCCACCCTTGACATTGGGCAGAGGTACAAGACTGGGTTGCCCATTGTCGCCTTTTTTATTCAATATTGCTTTAGAACCGCTAGCGATTTGGCTTAGGGACGCAATTAATGGTATTAGATTTGGCTCGCAAAATCTAAAACTCCTTATCTATGCGAATGATTTATTAATATTTTTAGGAAATTCCGGTCAGGAAATTCCCACAGTCTTAAATAGTCTCAATATTTTTAGCTCTTTCTCTGGCTACAAAATTAACTCCAAGAAAAGTGAGTTAATGTGGATTAAAAAGGATAGCTGTACTAAGTTCAATTTTCCTTTTAAAATATCGGTATCATTTAAATATCTAGGTATCCATATTCATGCTAATCCTAAGTTATGGTACAAGTTAAATATCCCCCCTCTTATCAAGAAAATCGAAAGTGATTTAGAAACTTGGATTTCATTACCCATCTCATTGTCAGCCCGTGTCAGTCTTATTAAGACGATTGTATTTCCACGTCTATTATATCCTCTACAGAATCTACCATTATTTATCTCTATGTTGGATCAACGCAAATTATATTCTATCTTCTCCAGATTTATCTGGAAAAACAAAAAACCCCGCATTGCGCTTAGAAAATTAATGCATTCTCGCGATTCAGCCGGACTCGCGCTACCAAATATTCAATTGTATAACCTTGCTTGCCTAGCTAAAATTGCCATAGACTGGTTAGCAGACACTAATATTTTTTCTTGCTCGATTATGGAAAACTACATGATATCCCCCTTTTCTACTAAAGCCAGTTTACACTATGCACTTAAGGATTTACCTTATAATATCAAGGGATTGTTAACTTTCCCTTTTTTTTTTTTGTTGTTTGACTGTTTCTGTTTTTTTCTTAGAGGAGAGTAAAGGAAATAAGAAAAAATTAAGTTAGCTTTATGTCCAGATACTAACCAAGTATGTTTGAAAGATTTAAGTTTGTTTATGTTAAGGATGGTATCTAGGTATCATAAATGATTATCTCAAGTCAACTTAGGTTTAAGATACTAACTATCTATGCATATAAGATTTAAGTTTGTTAAGTTTGTTAAGGTAAGATTGGTATCTATGTGTTATAAATGATGATTGCCATTTTGCCCTGCGTGGCATATATTATGTGAGCCATGATTTTTATGTATGTTGACTTATTCAAACTTTATGTTAAAGATATTAACCAAGTATGGTTGAAAGATTTAAGCTTGTTAAGCCAAGGCGGGTATCTATATACCATAAAGGATTATCCTTAGTCAACTTCATGTTTAAGATACTAACCACTCATGCTTATAATGATTTAAGTTTGTCAAGTTAAGATTGGTATCTATGCGATTATTTTGGTCGACTCTGTCATTTTTGCCCTGCGTGGCATATATTATTTGACATGTGATTCTTATGTCTGCTGACTTACTCAAATAAAAAGTTAAAAAAAAACTATTATGCTCAAATAAAAAGTTGCACAAAACACATCAAAAATACATTAAAAGTACAGTTATACTCATAACACTATCTAATAAAAATTATTTAAAAAAAAAGACTGCAAAGGGCTTTAACATACACGTCTAAATATGTATATATGCTCAAGGATATGAGGTGTCAGGCAGACAAAGGGCTTTAACATTGAGATACATACTGTATACATGTCTAAAGATTTATATGTATGTAAAAATAGAAAAACAGATTTATATAACAAAAGATTTATATGTATACAGTATATATTTGTACATGTTTGCACATATGTATTTATGTATTTATATGTGTATATATGTATTTACAGACATATATACACATATAAACACATAAATACATATGTACACAGAAGAAATATATATATATAAGTGCATTGGATCCCTTTGCAGTAAAGCAGATGAAAAAACATCTTACGACCGCTGCTACTTAAGTGAGCCTAAAATGCTGAGTGCCCCTTGTGTAAGCGTTAAAATAAAAATGGAACAAAACATCTAGAACATATTAAAATAAAGTTTTACACTCAAATATTTAAATTTGAATAAAAACATATACTTTTAATATTGTTAAAAAGGTTTTAAAAGAGTTCAAAGGCATATGATATCTGGCAAAGCGTTTGACTAGAAAGGGCTCCAATGTATGTAGGTGTATACACATTCAACTTGTAAAAAGTGTGCTAATCCGGCCGAGCTAATATTTTATTTTGAGCGCAGTTACGCCTAGATTTAGAGTTCTGCCAAAGGGGTGCGTTAGCTATGCGTGCTTTTTTCTGGCCGCACCTTTTAAATACCGCTGGTATTGAGAGTTCACAGAATGGCTGCGTTAGGCTCCAAAAAAGGAGCGTAGAGCATATTTAACGCAACTTCAACTCTCGATACCAGCGGTGCTTACGGACGCGGCCAGCTTCAAAAACGTGCTCGTGCACGATTCCCCCATAGAAAACAATGGGGCTGTTTGAGTTGAAGAAAAACCTAACACCTGCAAAAAAGCCGCGTTCAGCTCTTAACGCAGCCCCATTGTTTGCTATGGGGAAACACTTCCTACGTCTGCACCTAACACTCTAACATGTACCCCGAGTCTAAACACCCCTAACCTTACACTTATTAACCCCTATTCTGCCTACCCCGCTATCGCTGACCCCTGCATATTATTATTAACCCCTAATCTGCTGCTCCGTAAACCGCCGCTACTTACATTATCCCTATGTACCCCTAATCTGCTGCCCCTAACACCGCCGACCCCTATATTATATTTATTAACCCCTAATCTGCCCCCCACAACGTCGCCTCCACCTGCCTACACTTATTAACCCCTAATCTGCCGAGCGGACCGCACCGCTATTATAATAAAGTTATTAACCCCTAATCCGCCTCACTAACCCTATAATAAATAGTATTAACCCCTAATCTGCCCTCCCTAACATCGCCGACACCTAACTTCAAACATTAACCCCTAATCTGCCGACTGGAGCTCACTGCTATTCTAATAAATGTATTAACCCCTAAAGCTAAGTCTAACCCTAACACTAACACCCCCCTAAGTTAAATATAATTTAAATCTAACGAAATTAATTAACTCTTATTAAATAAATTATTCCTATTTAAAGCTAAATACTTACCTGTAAAATAAATCCTAACCTAAGTTACAATTAAACCTAACACTACACTATCAATAAATTAATTAAATAAAATACCTACAATTACCTACAATTAATAAAATAACACATACAATACCCCCCCCCAACATTACAACCCACCACCCACATACCCCTAATCTAACCCAAACCCCCCTTAAATAAACCTAACACTAAGTCCCTGAAGATCTTCCTACCTTATCTTCACCATACCAGGTTCACCGATCGGTCCTCGGAAGTCTTGATCCAAGCCTCGGAAGTGTTGATCCAAGCCCAAGCAGGGGCTGAAGAGTGACGTCCATCCTCGGGCTGAAGTCTGGATCCAAGCGGCGACTGAAGAACTCCATCATCGGGCTGAAGTCGGAAGTCCATCATCGGGATGAAGTCTTCTATCAAGCAGCATCTTCAATCTTCTTTCTTCCGGAGCCATCATCTTCCAGCCGATGCGGAACATCCTCTTCTCCCGACGCCTACTCGCCGAATGACGGTTCCAAGATGGCGTCCGTCAAATTCCGATTGGCTGATAGGATTCTATCAGCCAATCGGAATTAAGGTAGGAAAATTCTGATTGGCTGATGGAATCAGCCAATCAGATTGAGCTCGCATTCTATTGGCTGATCGGAACAGCCAATAGAATGCGAGCTCAATCTGATTGGCTGATCGGATCAGCCAATCGGATTGAACTTCAATCTGATTGGCTGATTCCATCAGCCAATCAGAATTTTCCTACCTTAATTCCGATTGTCTGATAGAATCCTATCAGCCAATCGGAATTCGACGGACGCCATCTTGGATGAGGTCATTTAAAGGAACCGTCATTCGGCGAGTAGGCGTCGGGAGAAGAGGATGTTCCGCGTCGGCTGGAAGATGATGGCTCCGGAAGAAAGAATATTGAAGATGCTGCTTGATAGAAGACTTCATCCCGATGATGGACTTCCGACTTCAGCCCGATGATGGATTTCTTCAGTCGCCGCTTGGATCCAGACTTCAGCCCGAGGATGGACGTCACTCTTCAGCCCCCCGCTTGGGCTTGGATCAACACTTCCGAGGCTTGGATCAAGACTTCCGAGGACCGATAGGTGAATCTGGTATGGCGAAGATAAGGTAGGAAGATCTTCAGGGGCTTAGTGTTAAATTTATTTAAGGGGGGTTTGGGTTAGATTAGGGGTATGTGGGTGGTGGGTTGTAATGTTAGGGGGGGTATTGTATGTGTTTTTTTTACAGGCAAAAGAGCTGAATTCTTTGGGGCATGCCCCGCAAAGGGCCCTGTTCAGGGCTGGTAAGGTAAAAGAGCTTTGAACTTTTTTAATTTAGAATAGGGTAGGGCATTTTTTTTATTTTGGGGGGCTTTGTTATTTTATTAGGGGGCTTAGAGTAGGTGTAATTAGTTTAAAATTGTTGTAATATTTTTCTAATGTTTGTAAATATTTTTTTATTTTTTGTAACTTAGTTCTTTTTTATTTTTTGTACTTTAGTTAGTTTATTTCATTGTATTTATTTGTAGGAATTGTATTTAATTAATTTATTGATAGTGTAGTGTTAGGTTTAATTGTAGGTAATTGTAGGTATTTTATTTAATTAATTTATTGATAGTGTAGTGTTAGGTTTAATTGTAACTTAGGTTAGGATTTATTTTACAGGTAATTTTGTAATTATTTTAACTAGGTAACTATTAAATAGTTATTAACTATTTAATAGCTATTGTACCTGGTTAAAATAATTACAAAGTTGCCTGTAAAATAAATATAAATCCTAAAATAGCTATAATATAATTGTAATTTATATTGTAGCTATATTAGGGTTTATTTTACAGGTAAGTATTTAGCTTTAAATAGGAATAATTTATTTAATAAGAGTTAATTTATTTCGTTAGATTTAAATTATATTTAACTTAGGGGGGTGTTAGTGTTAGGGTTAGACTTAGCTTTAAGGGTTAATCCATTTATTACAGTAGCGGCGAGATTCGGTCAGCAGATTAGGGGTTAATAATTGAAGTTAGGTGTCGGCGATGTTAGGGATGGTAGATTAGGGGTTAATACTATTTATTATAGGGTTATTGAGGCGGGAGTGAGGCGGATTAGGGGTTAATAACTTTATTATAGTAGCGGTGAGATCCGCTCGGCAGATTAGGGGTTAATAAGTGTAGGCAGGTGGAGGCGACGTTGAGGGGGGCAGATTAGGGGTTAATAAATATAATATAGGGGTCGGCGGTGTTAGGGGCAGCAGATTAGGGGTACATAGCTATAATGTAGGTGGCGGCGCTTTGCGGTCGGCAGATTAGGGGTTAATAAGTGTAGGTAGCTGGCGGCGACGTTGTGGGGGCAGGTTAGGGGTTAAAAAAATATAATATAGGGTCGGCGGTGTTAGGGGCAGCAGATTAGGGGTACATAAGTATAACGTAGGTGGCGGTCGGCAGATTAGGGGTTAAAAAAATTTAATAGAGTGGCGGCGATGTGGGGGGACCTCGGTTTAGGGGTACATAGGTAGTTTATGGGTGTTAGTGTACTTTAGAGCACAGTAGTTAAGAGCTTTATAAACCGGCGTTAGCCCAGAAAGCTCTTAACTACTGACTTTTTTCTGCGGCTGGAGTTTTGTCATTAGATTTCTAATGCTCACTTCAGCCACGACTCTAAATACTGGAGTTAGAAAGATCCCATTGAAAAGCTAGGATACGCAATTGACGTAAGGGGATCTGCGGTATGGAAAAGTCGCGGCTGCAAAGTGAGCGTTAGACCCTTTCCTGACTGACTCCAAATACCGGCGGTAGCCTAAAACCAGCGTTAGGAGCCTCTAACGCTGGTTTTGACGGCTACCGCCAAACTCTAAATCTAGGCCTTAGTGTTTAATCAAAAAAAAATTAGTGCGCCAATTGTAATCTGTCCCTTTCTTTTGGAAACACAACAGTGTACTACTTTATCTATGAATGTAAGCGTTACATCCTTTAAAAAAATGCTAATCAGTTGGGTTTTTTTTTCTGATAATGAGGGAGTGAGCAATACCCCATTCACTTGCCTGGAAATATGAAAGATTATTTTGAGTATAGCTGTATGTTTGTATATTTCGAGGATCTTTGCCACTATCTGTCTAACAAGTCTCACCCAGGGCCTGATATTTAAAACCTCACCGGCATGGAAAGAAATCACACAAAATCTTTGTGATTTTTTTTAGACCTTGTATTGTAATGTAGGAGTCTCTGTTTCACATAAAAACATAACATAACAAAATAAACATTTCGAAAAGAAAAAATTTGTGTCTTTAATTTTTGTTAAGGGCTTCGCTGTACTGATGAGACTTCTTCATCTCACTTGAGCAACGAGGTTCTGAATATTATTATTATCGGTTATTTGTAGAGCGCCAACAGATTCCGCAGCGCTATAAACATAGGCGGAATACAAGGAAACATTTATAAGGATCAGACGGGTAGAGGGCCCTGCCAAGAGTCGCACTGTTGTAGTCAGCCCTTATGAAGTTAATCTACAAACAGCTGGGCTCTTAGGCTTACATGCTAAGGGGGTTCAAGGGATAGCAATGGAGGAGAGGAAACACTATAGAGAAAGGTTAGTGTAGGTTGTATGCATCCCTGAACAGTAGAGTCTTTAGGGAGCGCTTGAAGCTTTCAGGGTGTAAGGAAACAATAAAGGTGTGAATACCAATCAAATCATTAATCTGCACACAAAAAAAAGACATTAACCCCTTCCCACCCTTAGGACAATCTATGCCGTCCTAATTGCACTGGGCTTTAAAGGGACATAAAACAAGTAGGGATAGAGACAAAAGATAATCATAAGTACTTTAATCATTTCACCTGCAAATGTATACTGCAGTGCCTCTCCATTAACCCTTTCTTTTTTGTTTCTGAATTGTAAAGCTCCAACCCCCCCCCCCCCCCACATTTCCTTTTATGGCTGTATCTATATCTATTGTTCTTTTGGTAGAATACAAAAATACATAGGGATTATCTGCTGGAGCATGCCTAGAAGCTGTGAACTCAGTTGAAATACAATGCTTGTGTCTAACCACTGATAAGGGAGGGTGGAGTTGGCTGCTCCAGGCAGTTTAGCTATGTATTTCATTTTGCTTATTTTTGAAAATTATTTTAAAATACTTGCCAGCAATTTTTAAACAATTTTTTTTATACAAACTATTTTTAATTAATTAGCCCTTTTAGGATATGTACAGATCTCAACCTGTTTTATGTCCCTTTAGCACCTTAAGGACAGCATAGAACGTCCTAGCCTTTTGGCTGCACTGAAGCCAAAGACACTTCTTGAATGGGATCGCGGGCTGGAGGGCGTGCCTAGCATCATAGGCAATCCCCCCAGGCACAATCCCATCATTGAAATCACGCTATCGCATGAACGATCGTGTGATTTAAATTTTGTTCTGATGTAGACAAATAAGTCCGGATGGGAAGAGGTTAATGGTTATTTTCTGATGATAAACATTAGATACGTTTTTTTTGTGACCGACCCTATAACTCATAGAAGACCTAACAGATTACTTTGAATCAAAATATTTACTTACTAATCTCTGTTCTTTTTTAATTTCCAAATATATATATATAAAAACTCCACAAAATGCAATATAGATTAATATTTAGATGTCCTTGAAGAGATAGGCATGCAAGCTGTTTCTGAATTATTTATCATCAGTTCTTTCAGATGGTATTACTTGACTTTATGGATTTATTTGATTCTACGGGGGGGGACTGATTTAAGATGGGATTGCTTACTTTTTTGTGGTATAACAGGTTTAAAAAATTCCTATGAATTTCTGAGCAGCACTTGTCACAAATAATAGTAAAAATCGAAATATTTAATATCAAAATTCTGCCGACCTGCAGCATTTATTAAATGTTTAAATTGCTGTGACAGTATTGCTTTAGCTATAAATATGAGGCACAAAATAAAAATAGTCATTTGGATGTCTTCCTGCTTTTATTACTTTATATCTAGATTATACTGAATACAACTTAATAGAGCACATATACTATTAGACAAACGAGTTTAAAAAAAACCACACAACAACAAAACAAGACAAAACATATATATTCTCTATATAAATAAGGAATACGATATTCACAGATATCAGCCCTCAAAAAATTACAGCAAAGCAAAATGTGCCCAGTACCTGGGATGAAATATTTACCAGGCACAACCAAGAAGAACACATTTTACACACTGTGGACCAGATTACGAGTGGTGCGCTAACAGTTATATGTAAGCAAAATCAAAAGGTAACGCAATCAACTGAGCACAATTGAAGTGAATACGAATCGGGTCAGCACAACCTCAGAGTGTCACAAAACACTTAAAAAATACATTACAAAAGCTACACTCATAATAACACAGTCTAATAAAAATGATTTTAAAAAATATTGCACATAAAAGTTATAAGGGCTCAAAGATATGAGATCTCTTTTTTCTAGCGAGCAAGCAGGAGCGTTAAATACCACTCCACTAGAAATCTGGCCCTGAATTTCTTAATTTGTTTAAAGGAACTCCCATCTGGGCTGCAAAACTAACACAAGTCACCACAATGTAGTGATATTGGTATAACCAGGACAGAATGTTTAATTTCTCAGTGCAATCAACACTGTAATTTTTCTTATATTCTGCACTTGTCTTCCCATCAAATCCATCTCCCAGGCTACGTGAAGCAAAGTATTTATTTATTTATATGGTAAAGTAAAACTTTGACAAATTAAGCAACTACATAGTTAACAAAACATTAAAGTGCATTTTGAAATCACATGCGCCTCACAAGCTTCTATCTTTTCTTTAGTCCTGATAAATAATTTATGTATTTGTAGATTCATTTAAATATTCATGTTTATACCCAGCATCACAATGCACACTGCAAACAACATATACATACTTTCCAGCTAGTAGAACTCCAAAAATGACACAATGCCATACATATTCTAATAGTAATATAGAAGACAGCACCTTTATATTATGTCATGGGGCACGGAAAAGGACCAGCCAAGTCTCAATGCAATGTTCCAACGAAAAATAGATTCCCAGCCTCCAAGTAATAGTTAAAAGACCTTTATTATCTTTTTACAGGGTCCATAAAGAAAATCCAATAACGTTTCAAACCACCAACTGGTTCTTAGTCATGACTAAGAACCAGTTGGTGGTTTGAAACGTTGTTGGATTTTCTTTATGGACCCTGTAAAAAGATAATAAAGGTCTTTAAACTATTACTTGGAGGCTGGAAATCTATTTTTCATTAGAACAATGCCATACATAAACACACATATGTATATCCTATACAATGTAAGCACAATACAGACCACATTCAGTGTTCTAAAATAAAAGCACTAAAAAAAGCGTACACAATTATTTTGCATGACACAATAAAGGTACCCAAAGTACTTACACTATATGCAATAAATACATATATACATATAGGAACGTAATTAAATTGCATATTCAGCGCATGCCAAAACTATACTTAACCGCAAACCTAAACCACTGTATGTTATATACACAACAAACCGACTACTTTCAGGCTAACATTTGAAAAAAGAGCAATCAAGGTAGCAGCTTCATGGTTTCCTTAGCTCCGCCCCTACTTCTCCACCCAAAAAGCCTGTGTAAACTGCACATAGTATGCACAAAATATTAAATACTAATGTAAAGTATGGGATACGGGGAGCTCAAAAGCCACAGTATGCAACAAATACTGTATATTTACACATTTCTGATATACACAATACACTATGTGACATCAGTAACAAGGCCATACCTTAGGGCACATTTTTACAGTGTGGAATAGATTACAAAAATTGTGACTGTCCAGGGACAGTCACTGCGACTGACAAGTATGCTTTCCGGGTAGATAAAAATAAAATCTACAATTTGAACACAGACTGCCCAAGTTTACACATCTACCAGGTACATAGAACACAGGTGACAAAGTGCATCCACATTTCATAAAAAAGAAACACGACACCTGGAGTACATAAAATTATACAAATATTGTATCCAGGATTTATTAACACATATACTGCAAATTGGGTACATAAATCTACTGCAATGAGGGTATATACACCCACATACACACATCAACATGGCTCTGCTCCCAGGGCGCACAAGTAGGCACACACATAGGGCGCAACAGACTTTGCACTAGTGCAACAGCGATTTCGCAATCCATTTTTCTTCCACTGATATTACAAGTCGTGAGGAATCGTCATTGCACTAGCGCAATGGTCTTTTCTGCTTCAATCCATACCGTGATCTAAGAGCTCTGGTAAAGTGTGTTCCGTACTAAAAAAGTTGCACAAAACACAACAAAAATACATTACAAAGTACTCATACACCTATAAAATACACTATTAGCCTCTAAACTACCATCCCCCCATATCGCAAACGCTAAATAAAAGTATCAACTCCTAAACCGCCATACCCCACAACGCAAGCTATCTAAATAAATTATTAACCCCTAAACCACTATCCCCCACATCACAAACACTAAATAAAAGCATTACCCCTAAACCGCCATCCCCCACAACTAAGCCACCTAACCTAATACCCCCTAACTTAACCCCAATTAAAATACCCATAAATTAAATAAAATCTATATTAACTACCTTAAAAAAAATAAAAATGTCCCTGTAAAATTAAATTAACACCTAAGCTTACCCTAAAAAAAAACATTTAAAATAAAACAAAAAACAACAACCTTTTACAAAATATAAAAAAACTACCATTTACACACAAAAAAAACTACCATTACAAAAAATAATTAGAGTGCTGTTTGGGAGAGATCAGATATGGATCAGGGAGGTAGGAAGTGTCAGGTTGGAGGGTAATCTTAAAGGGACAGTCTAGGCCAAAATAAACTTTCATGATTCAGATAGAGCATGTAATTTTAAACATTTTTCTAATTTACTTTTATCACCAATTTTGCTTTGTTCTCTTGGTATTCTTAGTTGAAAGCTTAACCTAGGAAGTTCATATGCTAATTTCTTAGACCTTGAAGCCCACCTCTTTCAGATTGCATTTTAACAGTTTTTCACCACTAGAGGGTGTTAGTTCACGTATTTTATATAGATAACACTGTGCTCGTGCACGAGAAGTTATCTGGGAGCAGGCACTGATTGGCTAGACTGCAAGTCTGTCAAAAGAACTAAAAAAAGGGGCAGTATGCAGAGGCTTAGATACAAGATAATCACAAAGGTTAAAAGTATATTATTATAACTGTGTTAGTTATGCAAAACTGGGAAATGGGTAATAAAGGGATTATCTATCTTTTAAAACAATAAACATTCTGGTGTAGACTGTCCCTTTAACACTAGAATACTATTACTCATGCCAGCTAACTAGTTAACCCCTTCACTGTCTGGAATTTCATAAGTTTGGTGCACAGCTGCAATTAGTTGCCTCCTAATTACCAAAAAACAATGGCAAAGCCATGCATGTCTGCTATTTCTGAACAAAGGGAACCCAGAGATGTTTTTACAACCATTTGTGTAATGACTGCACAAGCGGTATGTAAATACTTACAGTGAGAAACCAAAAGTTTGTGAAAAAGTTGTTTTTTTATATGGTCACATTTGGCAGTGAAATTGTGGCATGAAATATACCAGAATGGGCCTAGATCAATACCTCTATATATATATATATATATATATATATATATATATATATATATATATATATATATATATATATATATATATATAGTTTTGATAGGTAAATTAAAAAAACAAAGGTTTATTTCTGTTTAAACAGAAATAGAACTTTGGGGAAATTTTTCTCTGACATTTACTATACTGAAGGGGTTAAAATAAATAAGCAAACGATTTAAAAGTGTAAAAAATTATTAAATATGTTGTTTACGCAATTTTAAATTGTTGCTTCATTCTAAAAAGACTTGTATTTGTGTGAATAAAGTCAAAGGGATATTACAATCAAAATGAAATTCATAAGTAACAGGTTTAATTATGCATAAACACTTCCATTATTTATTGTTGCCTGCTTTTCCTGTAGTTTAAATGTGAAAACTGTAGTTTTTTATTTCCAACCCCCCTAAAAGAGACTGGAGTTTGTTTTATGGAATCCAGAACCTTGATCCTCCTACATGATGCACAGTGATTGCTTAACATGTTTAGGAGCTCATTCATATCAGTTTCTAATTGACAAACATACATTTAAAAGGATATGTACCTGTAGTGAAAAAAAATGCATTTTGTAAGCAGATCTTCAGTAATGTAGTGATTCATTTCTGGAGCATATGCTTATTAAATACATTTAAATATAAATGTAGTTCCTTGCACAATTAAAATAAACTTATTTTTATATAGGTATAATATGGTTTAGCAATCACACTGCATTTCAAAGAATAATTCACGTACAAAATATATGTCAAGTCCAAAATAAACTTTTATGATTCAAATAGGGCATGTAATTTAAAAAAAAAAATCCAATTTACTTGTATCACCAATTTTGCTTTGTTCTCTTGGTGTTCTTTGTTGAAAGCTAAACCTAGGAGGCTCATATGCTAATTTGTTAGACTTTGAAGGCCACCTCTAATCTGAATGCATTTTGACAGTTTTTCACCACTAGAGGGCAGTAGTTCATGTGTGTCATATAGATAACATATAAGCTCACGCATGTGAAATTACCTAGGAGTGAGCACTGATTGGCTAAAATACAATTCTGTGAAAATAACTGAAATAAGGGGACAGCTCAGCTCAAAACCAGCAATTTAATATACACAACTAAACCTGAAAATGCAATTTCTCATACATTCTATACTCTGTAGAGGGTCTAACAAGTCATTAGAAAAACATTAAGACAAAAACAATTTTACAGTATACTGTCCCTTTTAATGTCCCTTTAAGCTTCTATTGTGCAGGATGACATCAGCAATGCCGCATTACACAGAGACTTCATAAGGTAAAATACAGAAGTAAAAGTACTTAACTGACTTCAGCAACAACATAGCAATGGGTTATTTTTTTTTTTTATAATTATATATAAAATTAGAAACATATACATCATAGCAACAGGAAAATGCTAGCATTTGTATAAATCAGCATCAAGAAGGTCACTAACTCCACTTTACAAATCATTAGTCATATCTGTCCCTTTTTATGAGGTATAGTTCTAGGACCCTATGTTCATAAAAGCAGAATGAAAAAAGAAATGAATTGGTTTTTAGTATGCTCATTTCTAAAAAAAAGAAGAAAATAAAAAAAAGAAGCATGTAAGGACAGAATTCAGAACTTGAATAGCTTGTGTGAGAGGAGGGAGAGAAACGATGTTAGAAAATGTCAAATATACTAGGAGATATAATACAGATCATGAGGAAAGCATTTACAGAGAAAAATCGAACAAGAAGTCTTACATTTAAATTACATTTAATCTGATATAGTCATGACAGGTTACAAGACTCTTCTTAAAGGGACAGTCAACACCAGAATGTTTGTTATTTAAAAAGATAGATAATCCCTTTATTACCCATTCCCCAGTTTTGCATAACAAACACAGTTATAATAATACACGTTTTACCTCTGTAATAACCTTGTATCTAAGCCTCTGCAAACTATCACCTTATTTTAGTTCTTTTGACAGACTTGCATTTTAGCCAATCAGTGCTCACTCCTAGCTAACTTTACGTGCGTGAGGTCAATGTTATCTATATAAAACACATGAACTAACACCCTCTAGTGGTGAAAAACTGTCAAAATGCTTTCAGATTAGAGGCGGCCTTCCAGGTCTAAGAAATTAGCATATGAACCTCCTAGGTTTAGCTATCAACTTAGAATACCAAGAGAACAAAGCAAAATTGGTGATAAAAGTAAATTGGAAAGTTGTTTAAAATTACATGCCCTATTTAAATCATGAAAGTTTTTTTTGAACTTGACTGTCCCTTTAATGAGTGGTCTCATATGTGTGACTAGTGATTAGGAAGAAAAGACGACACTGTTTACAACAGAAGATATTTCCGTTACATTCATTATGTCAGCTAATGATGCTTAAAAACTGAAGTTTTCATCTCAAGAATGTATATTTACATAATAATTATAATAATTTGCAATTTATATAGCGTTTTTCTCCCTGTGAGACTCAAAGCACTTTACAAATATACCAACATAAAGACATAAATGTTAGGAGTTTCTGAAGGTCAGATAAGCGGACTGAATGCCTGATGGAAGAGGTGGGTCTTTAGCTTTTTTTAAAAAAAAGTCTGTAAGGACGGTGCCTCTCTGATTGTGCACGGTAAAGAGTTCCAGAAAGTAGGGGCAGTGTGGCCGAATGCTCTAGAGCCTGAGTTTGTCCTCATTCTTGGCACTGAGAGGAGGGATGTGTTGGCTGACCTAAGTGAGTGGGATGGGATGTATGGTGTCAGGAGCTCTTTCAGGTACTGTGGGCCTTGGTTGTTTAAGCCTTTGAAGGTCAGCAGGTCAATCTTAAAATATGTTCGCCATTTAATTGGAAGCCAATGCAGGTAATGGAGAACAGGTGTTATGTGGCAGGAGCGAGTTTGATTGGTCAGTAGTCTGGCTGCTGCATTTTGTACCGTCTGAAGGCAATGGAGTTAACATAGGGAGCAGGAATCCCCTCATATCAAGAAACGCCAGCGCTAGAATACACAGAAGAGTAATCCATTCATGCCAGGAAACAAACTGAGCAGTGATCTAGTTTGAAGAGCACAAAACAGAAATTCCCCCTCCATGCAGTGATTCTGTCCTGTAAAAAAACACAGGGTAGCGATCCCTTCATGCCAGGAAATATACAGAGCAGTACTAGCATATCTTCATGCCAGGAAATATACAGAGCAGTGCTAGCATATCTTCATGCCAGGAAATATATAGAGCAGTGCTAGCATATCTTCATGCCAGGAAATATACAGAGCAGTACTAGCATATCTTCATGCCAGGAAATATACAGAGCAGTGCTAGCATATCTTCATGCCAGGAAATATACAGAGCAGTGCTAGCATATCTTCATGCCAGGAAATATACAGAGCAGTGCTAGCATATCTTCATGCCAGGAAATATATAGAGCAGTGCTAGCATATCTTCATGCCAGGAAATATACAGAGCAGTACTAGCATATCTTCATGCCAGGAAATATACAGAGCAGTGCTAGCATATCTTCATGCCAGGAAATATACAGAGCAGTGCTAGCATATCTTCATGCCAGGAAATATATAGAGCAGTGCTAGCATATCTTCATGCCAGGAAATATACAGAGCAGTGCTAGCATATCTTCATGCCAGGAAATATACAGAGCAGTGCTAGCATATCTTCATGCCAGGAAATATACAGAGCAGTGCTAGCGTATCTTCATGCCAGGAAATATACAGAGCAGTGCTAGCATATCTTCATGCCAGGAAATATACAGAGCAGTGCTAGCATATCTTCATGCCAGGAAATATACAGAGCAGTGCTAGCATATCTTCATGCCAGGAAATATACAGAGCAGTGCTAGCATATCTTCATGCCAGGAAATATACAGAGCAGTGCTAGCAAATCTTTATGCCAGGAAATATACAGAGCAGTGCTAGCATATCTTCATGCCAGGAAATATACAGAGCAGTGCTAGCATATCTTCATGTCAGGAAATATACAGAGCAGTGCTAGCAAATCTTTATGCCAGGAAATATACAGAGCAGTGCTAGCATATCTTCATGCCAGGAAATATACAGAGCAGTGCTAGCATATCTTCATGCCAGGAAATATACAGAGCAGTGCTAGCAAATCTTTATGCCAGGAAATATACAGAGCAGTGCTAGCATATCTTCATGCCAGGAAATATACAGAGCAGTGCTAGCATATCTTCATGCCAGGAAATATACAGAGCAGTGCTAGCATATCTTCATGCCAGGAAATATACAGAGCAGTGCTAGCAAATCTTTATGCCAGGAAATATACAGAGCAGTGCTAGCATATCTTCATGCCAGGAAATATACAGAGCAGTGCTAGCATATCTTCATGCCAGGAAATATACAGAGCAGTGCTAGCATATCTTCATGCCAGGAAATATACAGAGCAGTGCTAGCGTATCTTCATGCCAGGAAATATACAGAGCAGTGCTAGCATATCTTCATGCCAGGAAATATACAGAGCAGTGCTAGCATATCTTCATGCCAGGAAATATACAGAGCAGTGCTAGCATATCTTCATGCCAGGAAATATACAGAGCAGTGCTAGCATATCTTCATGCCAGGAAATATACAGAGCAGTGCTAGCATATCTTCATGCCAGGAAATATACAGAGCAGTACTAGCATATCTTCATGCCAGGAAAAATACAGAGCAGTGCTAGCATATCTTCATGCCAGGAAATATACAGAGCAGTGCTAGCAAATCTTTATGCCAGGAAATATACAGAGCAGTGCTAGCATATCTTCATGCCAGGAAATATACAGAGCAGTGCTAGCATATCTTCATGCCAGGAAATATACAGAGCAGTACTAGCATATCTTCATGCCAGGAAATATACAGAGCAGTGCTAGCATATCTTCATGCCAGGAAATATATAGAGCAGTGCTAGCATATCTTCATGCCAGGAAATATACAGAGCAGTACTAGCATATCTTCATGCCAGGAAATATACAGAGCAGTGCTAGCATATCTTCATGCCAGGAAATATACAGAGCAGTGCTAGCATATCTTCATGCCAGGAAATATACAGAGCAGTGCTAGCATATCTTCATGCCAGGAAATATATAGAGCAGTGCTAGCATATCTTCATGCCAGGAAATATACAGAGCAGTACTAGCATATCTTCATGCCAGGAAATATACAGAGCAGTGCTAGCAAATCTTCATGCCAGGAAATATACAGAGCAGTGCTAGCATATCTTCATGCCAGGAAATATATAGAGCAGTGCTAGCATATCTTCATGCCAGGAAATATACAGAGCAGTGCTAGCATATCTTCATGCCAGGAAATATACAGAGCAGTGCTAGCATATCTTCATGCCAGGAAATATACAGAGCAGTGCTAGCGTATCTTCATGCCAGGAAATATACAGAGCAGTGCTAGCATATCTTCATGCCAGGAAATATACAGAGCAGTGCTAGCATATCTTCATGCCAGGAAATATACAGAGCAGTGCTAGCATATCTTCATGCCAGGAAATATACAGAGCAGTGCTAGCATATCTTCATGCCAGGAAATATACAGAGCAGTGCTAGCAAATATTTATGCCAGGAAATATACAGAGCAGTGCTAGCATATCTTCATGCCAGGAAATATACAGAGCAGTGCTAGCATATCTTCATGCCAGGAAATATACAGAGCAGTGCTAGCAAATCTTTATGCCAGGAAATATACAGAGCAGTGCTAGCATATCTTCATGCCAGGAAATATACAGAGCAGTGCTAGCATATCTTCATGCCAGGAAATATACAGAGCAGTGCTAGCAAATCTTTATGCCAGGAAATATACAGAGCAGTGCTAGCATATCTTCATGCCAGGAAATATACAGAGCAGTGCTAGCATATCTTCATGCCAGGAAATATACAGAGCAGTGCTAGCATATCTTCATGCCAGGAAATATACAGAGCAGTGCTAGCAAATCTTTATGCCAGGAAATATACAGAGCAGTGCTAGCATATCTTCATGCCAGGAAATATACAGAGCAGTGCTAGCATATCTTCATGCCAGGAAATATACAGAGCAGTGCTAGCATATCTTCATGCCAGGAAATATACAGAGCAGTACTAGCATATCTTCATGCCAGGAAATATACAGAGCAGTGCTAGCATATCTTCATGCCAGGAAATATATAGAGCAGTGCTAGCATATCTTCATGCCAGGAAATATACAGAGCAGTACTAGCATATCTTCATGCCAGGAAATATACAGAGCAGTGCTAGCATATCTTCATGCCAGGAAATATACAGAGCAGTGCTAGCATATCTTCATGCCAGGAAATATACAGAGCAGTGCTAGCATATCTTCATGCCAGGAAATATATAGAGCAGTGCTAGCATATCTTCATGCCAGGAAATATACAGAGCAGTACTAGCATATCTTCATGCCAGGAAATATACAGAGCAGTGCTAGCATATCTTCATGCCAGGAAATATACAGAGCAGTGCTAGCATATCTTCATGCCAGGAAATATATAGAGCAGTGCTAGCATATCTTCATGCCAGGAAATATACAGAGCAGTGCTAGCATATCTTCATGCCAGGAAATATACAGAGCAGTGCTAGCATATCTTCATGCCAGGAAATATACAGAGCAGTGCTAGCGTATCTTCATGCCAGGAAATATACAGAGCAGTGCTAGCATATCTTCATGCTAGGAAATATACAGAGCAGTGCTAGCATATCTTCATGCCAGGAAATATACAGAGCAGTGCTAGCATATCTTCATGCCAGGAAATATACAGAGCAGTGCTAGCATATCTTCATGCCAGGAAATATACAGAGCAGTACTAGCATATCTTCATGCCAGGAAATATACAGAGCAGTGCTAGCATATCTTCATGCCAGGAAATATATAGAGCAGTGCTAGCATATCTTCATGCCAGGAAATATACAGAGCAGTACTAGCATATCTTCATGCCAGGAAATATACAGAGCAGTGCTAGCATATCTTCATGCCAGGAAATATACAGAGCAGTGCTAGCATATCTTCATGCCAGGAAATATACAGAGCAGTGCTAGCATATCTTCATGCCAGGAAATATATAGAGCAGTGCTAGCATATCTTCATGCCAGGAAATATACAGAGCAGTACTAGCATATCTTCATGCCAGGAAATATACAGAGCAGTGCTAGCATATCTTCATGCCAGGAAATATACAGAGCAGTGCTAGCATATCTTCATGCCAGGAAATATATAGAGCAGTGCTAGCATATCTTCATGCCAGGAAATATACAGAGCAGTGCTAGCATATCTTCATGCCAGGAAATATACAGAGCAGTGCTAGCATATCTTCATGCCAGGAAATATACAGAGCAGTGCTAGCGTATCTTCATGCCAGGAAATATACAGAGCAGTGCTAGCATATCTTCATGCCAGGAAATATACAGAGCAGTGCTAGCATATCTTCATGCCAGGAAATATACAGAGCAGTGCTAGCATATCTTCATGCCAGGAAATATACAGAGCAGTGCTAGCATATCTTCATGCCAGGAAATATACAGAGCAGTGCTAGCAAATCTTTATGCCAGGAAATATACAGAGCAGTGCTAGCATATCTTCATGCCAGGAAATATACAGAGCAGTGCTAGCATATCTTCATGCCAGGAAATATACAGAGCAGTGCTAGCAAATCTTTATGCCAGGAAATATACAGAGCAGTGCTAGCATATCTTCATGCCAGGAAATATACAGAGCAGTGCTAGCATATCTTCATGCCAGGAAATATACAGAGCAGTGCTAGCAAATCTTTATGCCAGGAAATATACAGAGCAGTGCTAGCATATCTTCATGCCAGGAAATATACAGAGCAGTGCTAGCATATCTTCATGCCAGGAAAAATACAGAGCAGTGCTAGCATATCTTCATGCCAGGAAATATACAGAGCAGTGCTAGCAAATCTTTATGCCAGGAAATATACAGAGCAGTGCTAGCATATCTTCATGCCAGGAAATATACAGAGCAGTGCTAGCATATCTTCATGCCAGGAAATATACAGAGCAGTGCTAGCATATCTTCATGCCAGGAAATATACAGAGCAGTACTAGCATATCTTCATGCCAGGAAATATACAGAGCAGTGCTAGCATATCTTCATGCCAGGAAATATATAGAGCAGTGCTAGCATATCTTCATGCCAGGAAATATACAGAGCAGTACTAGCATATCTTCATGCCAGGAAATATACAGAGCAGTGCTAGCATATCTTCATGCCAGGAAATATACAGAGCAGTGCTAGCATATCTTCATGCCAGGAAATATACAGAGCAGTGCTAGCATATCTTCATGCCAGGAAATATATAGAGCAGTGCTAGCATATCTTCATGCCAGGAAATATACAGAGCAGTACTAGCATATCTTCATGCCAGGAAATATACAGAGCAGTGCTAGCATATCTTCATGCCAGGAAATATACAGAGCAGTGCTAGCATATCTTCATGCCAGGAAATATATAGAGCAGTGCTAGCATATCTTCATGCCAGGAAATATACAGAGCAGTGCTAGCATATCTTCATGCCAGGAAATATACAGAGCAGTGCTAGCATATCTTCATGCCAGGAAATATACAGAGCAGTGCTAGCGTATCTTCATGCCAGGAAATATACAGAGCAGTGCTAGCATATCTTCATGCCAGGAAATATACAGAGCAGTGCTAGCATATCTTCATGCCAGGAAATATACAGAGCAGTGCTAGCATATCTTCATGCCAGGAAATATACAGAGCAGTGCTAGCATATCTTCATGCCAGGAAATATACAGAGCAGTGCTAGCAAATCTTTATGCCAGGAAATATACAGAGCAGTGCTAGCATATCTTCATGCCAGGAAATATACAGAGCAGTGCTAGCATATCTTCATGCCAGGAAATATACAGAGCAGTGCTAGCAAATCTTTATGCCAGGAAATATACAGAGCAGTGCTAGCATATCTTCATGCCAGGAAATATACAGAGCAGTGCTAGCATATCTTCATGCCAGGAAATATACAGAGCAGTGCTAGCAAATCTTTATGCCAGGAAATATACAGAGCAGTGCTAGCAAATCTTCATGCCAGGAAATATACAGAGCAGTGCTAGCATATCTTCATGCCAGGAAATATACAGAGCAGTGCTAGCATATCTTCATGCCAGGAAATATACAGAGCAGTGCTAGCAAATCTTTATGCCAGGAAATATACAGAGCAGTGCTAGCATATCTTCATGCCAGGAAATATACAGAGCAGTGCTAGCATATCTTCATGCCAGGAAATATACAGAGCAGTGCTAGCATATCTTCATGCCAGGAAATATACAGAGCAGTGCTAGCGTATCTTCATGCCAGGAAATATACAGAGCAGTGCTAGCATATCTTCATGCCAGGAAATATACAGAGCAGTGCTAGCATATCTTCATGCCAGGAAATATACAGAGCAGTGCTAGCATATCTTCATGCCAGGAAATATACAGAGCAGTGCTAGCATATCTTCATGCCAGGAAATATACAGAGCAGTGCTAGCATATCTTCATGCCAGGAAATATACAGAGCAGTACTAGCATATCTTCATGCCAGGAAATATACAGAGCAGTGCTAGCATATCTTCATGCCAGGAAATATACAGAGCAGTGCTAGCAAATCTTTATGCCAGGAAATATACAGAGCAGTGCTAGCATATCTTCATGCCAGGAAATATACAGAGCAGTGCTAGCATATCTTCATGCCAGGAAATATACAGAGCAGTGCTAGCATATCTTCATGCCAGGAAATATACAGAGCAGTGCTAGCGTATCTTCATGCCAGGAAATATACAGAGCAGTGGTAGCATATCTTCATGCCAGGAAATATACAGAGCAGTGCTAGCATATCTTCATGCCAGGAAATATACAGAGCAGTGCTAGCATATCTTCATGCCAGGAAATATACAGAGCAGTGCTAGCATATCTTCATGCCAGGAAATATACAGAGCAGTGCTAGCATATCTTCATGCCAGGAAATATACAGAGCAGTGCTAGCATATCTTCATGCCAGAAAACACACAGAACAGGGATTATTAGTGTTATGAAACATGCAGTGCAGCAATCATTAGATGCACATTCATCTATTCATGTCAGTAATTACTTTATATCTACAAGCACAGGTGATGGTGATTCTAAATGCTTGTAACCACGCTAGCCAAATGCTTGCATATGATAACATCATGGCAAATATACAATGCAAAGCTCATGCTTAGTAACCAGTTTTTCTTGTGTATGTTAATGCAGCCAAAACAGCCCTGACTACAAGGGGAATAAAAAACCATGTTACAAATAAATATTTTAACTATAAAGGGCTAGATTATGAGTGAAGTGCAAATTAACGCTCCTGCTTGAGAGTTAATTATGATAGAAGTAAGATTTTGTGCTTGTTGGGTTGCGCTTGTATTACGAGTTGAAAGTTAACTGTTTTCACTCTAGCGGTAACCCAAAGAGCACAAAAATATGAAGTTAGCATACTGCGTGCACGTTTACATGTTCCCCCATTTCTATGGAGAAAAAAAAGTGGAGAAAAAAACAACCCACTCTTTATAACTTTTTTGTGCAATATTTTTGTGAATAATTTGTATTAGATAAAGTTATTATGAATGTAGCTATGCTTTGTAATGTATTTTTAATGTGTTTTGTGCAACTTTTTAGTTTCGCAAAACAGGTAACCAGAGCTCTGAGGTTTACGCTCAGATGATTGTGTTTACTTTCAACTCGTAATACAAGCGGTAAGCTCAGTGAGCGCAAACCCTCGTGATATAACCCTTATCTCTTGGGGGCAAACGTTTGCACTCTACTCGTAATCTACGCCAAAATGTTTAATACATTTATATGCAAATTCAGGGTTAAATTACTCAAGCTGTAAAATAAGTAATTTATTGGCATCTGTACCTTAAATGTCATTTTTAACTATATGGTATATAAGAGTGCCAAAAAATACATAATTTTCTTCCGCTCTTCTTCCGGGCTTGAACATATGATAATAAATTTGCCTTAACAAATGTAATTGGTTTGGTTCTTATATTCATAGGATAACTATTTAAAAGATAGAAGGTCCTTCAATTGTCAATGTATGTGTCTTTATATTTTAGCATTACTCACACTAGATTTAGATGCTCTTGTGACCCCCCCCCTCTCATATTGAAAAGAGAAGACCCTCCACTTTCTAATGAGTGGTCTCGTGCAGTTGTTTATTTTTAGAAGAAACAGCCACTAAGACAATGCATTAAGCACCTTTTAAGCCAAACCTAGCTTCATTTGTTTTAAATATTTAAAATTGTTACATTCATCATGTGTTAGCTAGACAGATGAATTGCTACTGTAAGCGGAATTGGTTCACTATACCCAGGATACAGAAATACATACACACTGCATTTCTCTAGTTTCCTCCTCCTTGTCTATGCCAATAGGACATATCAAGGTTTATTCAAATGTGGCCGAAAATATTGGTTCCCTTGCATTTTAAGAGAGAAACACAAAAAAGCCAGACTGGAGTTTGCCAAAATGCACATTGGCAATCCACAGTCCTTCTGGGAGAATGTACTTTGGACAGACAAGACAGACAAAATAGAAGATATTTTTTTTGGCAACTCACAACAACTCCATGTTTTCAGAAGGAAAAACAAAGCTTTCAAATAAAAGAACACCATCCCTACCGTGAAACATAGAGGAGGCTCAGTGATGTTTAAGGGTTGCTTTTCCAACTAGGGCACCAGGTGCCTAGAATCTGTGTAAGGTACGAGGAAATGAGAAGACTATCAAGACATTCTGGAAATTAAATGTACAGTCCAGTGTCAGAAAGTTGTGTCTCAGTCACAGGTCATGGGTTTTCCAGAAGGATAATGACTGAAACTATACGTTAAAAAGCACCCAAGAATGGATGAGAAGAAAACATTAGAATGTTCTAAGTGTCTTTCTATAAGTCAGATCTGAATCCCATTAACCATCTGTGGAAAGAGCTGAAAATCACAGTTGTGAAAAGATACCCATAAAACATGAGAGAAATTGAGCAGTTTGCTCAAGAAGAGTGGGCCAAAATCCCAGAGGAAAGTGTAGAAACCTTATTCAGGGTCACAGAAAGCGTTTGATTGCAGTTATTGTCTTGAAAGGCTGTGCCATAAAATATAAGGTTAAGAGTACCAATATTTGTGTCTTTGCCATTCTCAATGTTTTTAATGTTTAATATGTAAAGTCATAAATCAAAAGTGAAGTTTCTATTCTATTAAGGGTGAATAAAAATCAAAGATTAAAAAAAAGAAAGAAAAAGAAATGGATTTTTTTTTTAATTTAAATCAGATTTTTGTAAAATAAAATGCTTTTTGAGGAAAAATATATCTAAAGATAGTTTCTATTTAAGATACATTATGATCCAAAGGTTATTCATCCGGAAATATAGATTTGTTTTTAATTATATAGCAAGATGCTGTATATTCATGGCTGTAATGTGTGTTTTTTTAGTAAATTAATTCCATTAAACCACAGCTTTCTATCAGATTTCTTTGAACAATTTTTCTATTTTGAAGATATTATCACATATTATTGGTTTTGTGGTTCTTAAAACTGTGAATTTGTGTCTGCAGAAATAAGATATAACATGCCCCTTCTTCACAGCAAAGTGTTATAAAATAAACATACAGAGTTGATAGATCTTAAAGGGACATAATCATGAAAGATAACTTTTGGACTTCAGGTAGAGCATACAGTTTTCAGATTTCAGATTTACTTCTATTATCAGATTTGCTTTATTCTCTTGGAATCCTTTGTTGAAGGAAAGCAATGCTCTACTGTGGCCTAGCTGAATACATTGGGTGAGACAGTGACAAGCAGCTAGCTCACAGTAGTGCATTGCTTCTGAGCCTACCTATGCAGGCTTTTCAACAATGAATACCAAGAGAACAAAGCAAATTAGATAAGAGAAGTCAATTGTAAAATTGTTAAAATTTTAATTTCTTTCTAAATCATGAAAGTTTAATTTTGTCTTTACTCTCCCTTTAATTCCATTGCTCCTCTGTAAATCTATGTACATAGAGTAAACCCATACTAAGTATCATAAAGCTTTGTGAATAGAAGATTGTTTGGAGTGGAATAGATCTGCACAAGGACCTAAGTTTCAGGAAGGAAGAACAGGCATTAAAAAGGAAACATAATGTTATTGTTTTAGTAAAAACTATTTCAATTGTTAAATCATTATTTTTCTCCTTCCAATAAAGTACAGGTGAAAAGTTGATCAAATATAAATGATTAACCAATTAAACTGGAGATAGTTCACCTCCCAATAATTTAATTAATTTCAATTATCTACCTATGCGTATCTAATGATATATAACCAAATCAGTAATGGTCGGATATAACTGGAAAAAAATAATTGGTCTTAGTGACTTGTAATTTAAATTGTGATTTAAATCAATTTGATTTAAATAAAATCCTCCCTGGTTCTATTACATTTAAAATAAAGAATGGTGGACACCAAATGCTTTTTTACTTAGTTCAGAGAAAATTGTGCATTTTTCTCTAAACAGTGGAAGGGAGCCAATACTTTCGGCCACATCTGTATACCTATTCATGTCTGCTTCAAAGCAGTTTCTCAAAATATGTTCTTGTCTCTTTTAATTGCAGAGCTTGGAAACACTGTAATTTTTCCTTCTATTTTCAGTACCAAATCGTTCCAAGGTGCAGCTTCATTACATTCTAGCAGTAGATTAATTATTTTATTTTTGGTATCATATTTATTTATCCTAAAAATAACTATTTACTGCAACTTAGGGAAGAATTATGTTGTTTTCAAATGATTCAGGCTCCTTATTCACTGGAAAAACAAGGCTGAGCTTATTCATCCATAGAACACATTTCTATTTATAACTCTAAATTATTTATTGGAGTTTACATGTCTTGTATATTTCTATTTTATTTTATTTTTTGCAGTTTTTTTTTTTTGTTCTTAGAAATATTAAATTGTAGTTAAAACAACAATCAGTGCGCAATTTTTAAAAGAAAGAATGGGTTGTCTGCCCATATCACATGTATTGATGAGTTACGAGGAAGTGATCAAGGGGATGACTTATGAAGATGGGTGGGCCAAGGCGCATGACCTTTACGAAAAAGAAAGGGTGTATAATTGTTAATAGATTTTAATCTATAAGGAAGTGCAGAGGATGGATGATCCTTAATGCGAGATGACCTATGAAGGGTGCTCGATCGCAAAGATATATTGATCTTTGAGGAGGTGTAGTAAGATGGTTTATAATCCATTATCTGTTTACAAAATACAGTGACAGAATGGTGTAGTAAACTTTAAAGGGACATTAAACCCAAATGTTTTCTTTCATGATTCAGATAGAGAATACAATTGTAAACAACATTCCAATTTACTACTATTTAATTTGCTTCATTCTTCAGATAGCCTTTGTTAAAGAAATAGCAATGCTCATAGGTGAGCATATCACACGAGGCATCTATGTGCAGCTACTGAGCCTAATTAGATATGCTTTTCAACAAAGGATATAAAGAGAATGACGCAAATTAGATAATATAAGTAAATTGGAACGTTTATTAAAATTGCATGCTCTTTCTAAATCATAAAGAAAACATTGAGTTTGCTGTTATTCAAACTAATACAGGAGTAGGCTGCTCTTACTTAAAATGCCCGGTCACATTAACAGAAAGGCAGTTCACAAATGCTTCATGCAACTTTAGATTTATGATGACATGTTGTATTTACACTAGAGAGAGATTGTGTTAACTTTATGGATACAAATAGAGAATGTAATTGAATTATTATTTTTGAATTTCTTGACTTTATAATGGTCTTATTTTCTTATGCCTGAGGAAACCGCTGTACTAGTGGAGAAACGCGTTGCATTTTATTGGGGCTCTGAATGAATGTTTCAACCCTCCAAATTTAAAACAATTGTTTTATCTCTAAAATAGTTTTATATTTAAAATTCTTTTGATGTTTAACACACGCCTCTGGTCTACATGTGTAAAATCTTGCCTACTTGACCTTCTGGAAGGAGTTTATACCCACTGTGCAGTGAGCCGGAGCACTGAGAGTCTCCAGAACGCGCCTATCAGCACAACAGAGTGCTGCTGCATATTGTGAGTACCCTGTATGCACATTACACCGCACTGTTTATTTGGAAACTTATATGCACATGATCGTCCTCTGATTTGTTTGTCTAGGATTTTGATTACTTTGCTGTGAAGTAAGAGAGGAGCTGCATCTGGATTGTGCATCCCAAAAGGAGTCTAAAAGAAACTTTCCTAGTATAACAAGTACATATTACCTAGCTCCTTTCTCTCCTATTTGTATACAGGACTTTTTTTTATCATTAACTGATATTTGGCTTTAGAGTGTTTGATTTTTGTTAGCATTTTTTTAGCATTTTGTATTAGAAATATTGTGTTAATAATATCTGTATAATATCACTTGCATTTGCTTGCTACACATATCCATAGATCTTAGATACACATTATAGATTTTAGATACATACCATGAGGTAGATTTACCAATGTCTGGCCGACATGATACGCTGTAGTGTATCATGTCCGACAGACATCGCTGAATGCCGACAGTATACGCTGTCAGCATTTATCATTGCACAAGCAGTTCACCAGAACTGCTTGTGCAATGCCGCCCCCTGGAGATTTGCGGCCGCTAGCAGGGGGTGTCAATTAGCCCGATCATATAGGATCGGGCGTATTGAAAACCACAGCCTCAGAGGCAGCGAACAAGTTATGGAGCAACATATTGTCACTTTATATTATAGAGCCCCCCAAACAGTGCTCTCACTGTTTTTTTTTAGTTCAAAACAAACAACTTTAGAATAACCTTTTCTTCATGCATATTACATTTTTTCCCCATTATATAAATTTTTAGAGTTTATTATCTCCTTAATTTCCAATTTGTATAGAATGTGGTAAAGCTTATGGTATTTAAATGTGTGATAAAATCTCTAAAGAATACCAGATCTCTTTTGACAGTGACGCTAGCTTTTATATTTAAAGCTATCTTTATATTTTTCCTATGGCTTCAATAAACTGTTTAGGTACTATAGCTTTTAGTCCTCACACCAGCTACACGGTAGATTTATTTTTAGAGCATTTCAAGGCTGCTACCTACGTTGAGTACATTAAATTATCCTCTTATATTGAATATGTTTTATAATGCTAGATTTACAAGAATAATTGCTCTGCATCATCTGTTATATAACATGCAATCTATGCTGTAAAGTTCCGCATTTTTATAGACATTTAAGGAGGTGGTCTGTACACATAAAAATCAACACAAATGTATTCTTTATTTCCCCAGCACAATACAGCTCCCTGGTCTACACCAGAATGAGGCACTTTGTCTAATATTTTTTTAACTACAGATTGAATAACATTTGCTGTTTGAGTGAAAAGCTTCTTTACGAGTTGTCCCTTAGTGAATATAAGCACACTATTATTTAGTCTCAGACCTTCTCAGATTGGTGAACCGCCATAATTCTTATGGATATATTTACTAAACTATGATTAGACCACACACTAGTTTCAAAGAATGGATAAAAATACATGAAAGTAAGTAGTTCACTCCCTTCACTATGTAAATATAGACAAATCCCATTTATACTAAAGAACAACAGTGACAAGTACCTTAGCCCCCTCTCTAGGAAGATACAGGACCCCTTAAAATAACTGATGGAATTAAGGTGCCATTTTTGATGTTGACTCAACAGAAATGTTGAGGTCAAATGTTTTGTTTAATTTAAAAGGTGGCATTTCAAGATGTCATTTTTGTAATTTTTTTTTTACAACTCATGTTCCTGTCCTGAATAAAGCAACCTTCTCTTGTCATACTTGCAGAAGAGTGTATCTCTCCATCAGGAAATAAGAGGCCTTTCTCCTTATCAGCCATTAATAGCAGAAAGTACAAAACTAATACTGCAGCAATTTCAGACAAATATAAATGCTGATTTTTCAAATACATTATAGAAATCTTTTTGATTACAATGTCCCTTTAACAAAGTATGTGGTAGAATTCATGTATGAAAACAAATTTGTTATAAACAGCCTCTTTTTAAAATTTTAAGTATTGCTCTAATGATGCTGTTTGCGCTAACTCAAGCCAAGCTAAATAGCTTAAAGGGCCATAACAGTGGAAGAAATACATGCTCTAATTTGTTAGATTACGTCATTTTACGATTATTGACCCTAAACTAGCTTAGCTTTTTGCACTAGTCGGGTTGCGCTGGTATTACAAGTTCCAAAAAACTTATTTTGTGCTAGTGGTAACCCGAATAGCACAAAAAAACTAACTTAAAGTGACATAGTACTCATATGTTAACTCACTTGAAAGTGATGCGGTATAACTGTAAAAAGTTGATAGGAAATTATCACCTGAGCATCTCTATGTAAAAAAGGAAGATATTTTACCTCACAACTTCCTTAGCTCACCAGAGTAAGTATTCTATAAAAAGTTATATTTCAGCTACTGCCCAGCTGCAGGTTTAAAAAAAAAAAAAAAAGAGGAAGAAATTAACTGCTGCCAATTGGCATCAGTAGTGCTGAATCATGAACTCTTTTACTGTGATCTCATGATATTTCATAGTAAACTTCCTTTAACTGAAAAGGGAGATACCATGAGTGTGCATGAAGCTTGCACCCTTGCCTGTCCTGGGACAGGCATACTGATTTGCTGCTTAAAGTCCTTTACAATGGGTTGTGGCTACTGAGGACATTTTGAGGTAAAATATATTCCTTTTTTACATAAAGATGTTTAGGTGATATTTTCTAGTCAGCTTTTCACAGCTATGCTGCATCACTTTCAAGTGTTTAAACATTTGGGTATCATGGCCGTTTAATGTGAATGTAAAGTTTAATGAATAAGTGCCGGTATCTAAACATACTCTTAAAAATATATATATATTTTGGAGCTTATTTAACAAAGGTCTGTCGGACCTGATCCGACAGTGCGGATCAGGTCCGACAGACCTCGCTGAATGCGGAGAGCAATACGCTCTCCGTATTCAGCATTGCACTAGCAGCTCCTGTGAGCTTCTGGTGCAACAACCCCCCATGCAGATTCGTGGCCAATCGACCGCCAGCAGGGGGTGTCAATCAACCTGATCGTACTCGATCAGGTTGAATTGCGACAATGTCTGTCCGCTTGCTCAGAGCATGCGGACAGGTTATGGAGCAGTGGTCTTTAGACCGCTGCTTCATAACTGGTGTTTCTGGTGAGCCTGCAGGCTCGCCAGAAACACGGGCCCTCAAGCTCTATCCGGAGCTTGATAAATGGGCCCCATAGTTAGCACAGCGATGACGAATCTGGCTTCCTCCAATCGTTGGGTGCCCCATTTGGCGTCCAGCTCATGAGGCAACACAACGATTGGAGGAAGCAGGATTCATCATTGCTGTTCTAACTACAGCAGGAGCTGCGAGCGGAGGATTGCGGATCTGCTTTCCATAAAGAAAAGGTAAGTATTTTAAAAAAGAAGCTTTAATGTAAAGTTTAATGAATGAAAGTGCCCCTGTTTTTAAGAGTATTTTTAGATACCACTTATTCATTAAACTTTACATTCACTTCAAATTTGTGTGTGTATGTGCATGTATTCCCCTATAGAAATCAATGGAGAAAAAAAAGTGAAAAAAAAAACAGCAAAAAAAAATAATCTTTTCCTTTCACTCTATTGGCTGATTTGAATTTGAAGATTCAAATAAGCCAATAAGAATGCAAGGGTACGCCCATATAAAAGGGGTACCTCGCATTCACTATTCAGTGTGCGGCTGAAGACTGCATGAAGAGGCACTCCATGTTGAAGTTCTGAAGAGGAAGACCAACCCGTCACAGCAGTCACCACCGCCACTGTTAGTTAGAAGATGGACCGCCTAGATGAAGATTTGATGAAGATGGAGTGCCGCCACCATCATCATTGGTGAGTACCAACTTTGCAGTGAGTGTTAGGCTTTTTGTGTTTTTGGGAGTTTTTTTTTTTTATAGATTAGTTATTTTTTTTTAAAAGGAAAGATTAGGTTTTATTTATTTTTACAGGCAATATTTTAATTTTTTTATGGTAGTTAGGATTTATTTTGTAATTTTTGGGTTTGATATTTTTGGTTAAGTTAGGGAGTGGTATATTAGGGGTTTAGATAGTTTATGACTTTGCGATGTGGGAGGATGACGGTTTAAGGGTTAATTGTTTATTTAGTTACTTTTCGATGTGGGGGATGGCGGTTTAGGGGTTAATAGTTTATTTATATAGTTTGCGATGTGGGGGATGTCGGTTTAGGGGTAAAAAAGTTCTATTTAGTGTAAGCGATGTGGGGGGTGGCGGTAGGTTAGGGTAGCTAGTCTTAAATTACATGCTCTAATGAATTAAACCATGTAATATTAAAGAGTGATAGAAGCCCTCCACTGCATAAAGTTCACTCAAGACACTTCTTCTGCTATCCTGCCTTCTATATATGTCTCAGTATCCATCAAGTAAACCTGGTACCACTCAATCCCAGAACTAAACCACGTAAGGCATGAAGTAAACCTAATACAACTCAATCTAAGAACTAAAACACTTGGACTATCAAGTAAACCTGATATCACTCAATCCCAGAACTAAAACACTTAAACCATCAAGGAAACCTAATACAACTCAATCTAAGAACTAAAACACTTAGACTATCAAGTAAACCTGATACAACTCAATCTAAGAACTAAAACACTTAGACAAACAAGTAAACCTGGTACCACTCAATCCCAGAATTAAAACACTTAAACCCTGTCCAAAAGAACCAAGACTTCACCCTGAAAAAGTGCAGTCTGTTCATGGACCACTCAAACTCTACGCCTTTTGCATTTTAGTCCTACCCCAATACATGCAAAGCTAAACCGTTTCAGGTGTCAGTATGACATTGTTATGAGTGACATTTGATAAGAAAAAGTGAGCAGCCTACAAACTAAAATAAAAAAGGGATTTAATGGATTTGAAACATAAAAAATAAAATCTCCATTGGTTATGCTTCAAAATTTGTTGGCCCCTATTTTCCCTGAATTCTCTAAAAGTTTATTGAAAAAACAACAAAGGCAACTGGATCCAACATTAAACACCTCTTGCTTTTGTGTAAAATTTCAGCTTGTCCCACCCTCCCTATTGAGGCCAAAAAGCAAAACCTGTAACTTGCAAATGCTGCAAATCAGGTAGATGGTTTAAACAATGTGTAGCTGCAAAGGTGACGGTGCTGTGTCTCTTAGGGATATAGGGACAACAGGAAAGTTACTGGAAAACAGCCTTTATTTTGAAATCACCAACAAGTCTTTGATAGAAAAACAGCTCTATTTATTAAGAACAAAGATAAAACAGCTCTATGCATTTCAGCAATAATTATGCCTTTCTCAAGAGCAAAACCTCCTATATATATGTTCTCAATGTAGTTTACATCAAGAACTGCATTGAGAACATCTTTGAAGGAGGTGTGTGGAGAGGTAGGCAGGCAAGATTGGCATCATATATATAGGAGGTTATGTTGCTAGGACATCACAGCTTACTCAACGTGATTTTATTTTGCTCTTCTGCATAATTATTGCTGAAACGCGTAGAGCTGTTTTAGCTTTGTTTTCAATAAATAGAGAATAAATAGAGCTGTTTTTCTATTGAAGGCTTGTTGGTGATTTGAAATAAAGGCTGTTTTCCAGTAGTTTCCCTGTGGAAATAGTCCTACATTGGACAAAGCCTGGAATCCAGCTATATCCCTAAGAGACACCGCAACGCCACCTTTGCATCTACACTTTAAGTTATACTGTTGGGGAGAACGGGGGCAGGCAGCGATCTCTTTCAAGGGAAGTTTTAACACAAGGTAACAAGCCTCTCTAACTTGTTTGGGTTACCCTGTGAGATAGGTGTTGTCATTTCCATTTGTGCCCTAAATGAGTGATTACGCATGGATCCCCATTATTATCCATGGTAGCAGATTCCTGTTGGTACACAGGTAGGGGTGTTGCCTAAGAACTCAATTACCTATGTTTAGGTATTTATCTGCATCATATTAACCTTAGTGAGCTGGCCAGCTTTATCTATGCATTTAATGTACAAAACGTATTTTAAATGTATGTGATTTTGTGATTTTTTCATTGATTTTTTTCTTTTTGTTTGCACTAATAAATTTATTTATTTACAACTATTTTGTGTGGTTTTGGTTTAGGGGACCCAGAAGTTGTTTGGTTGCGTAGAGGCCTGGAACACCTATTTCTAAATGAATTCTTACATACGTGTGCATTGAATTTAATATTTAAATAAATAATTGTCTACTAAAACGGAGTGCTGAAATCCCTGTCTATTTTGTAGAGAACACTACTGTGACCTCTCCTATCTTTCTTCTTTGAATCTTGTAAATGTACTTGTTTACAGGGTCTGCACCCGATAATAATTAATATAAAGGGGTTTTCTTGATACCTTCTCCCTAATACACTCAGTATATTTGAAGTTTTAACACAGTTGTATACTTACCTAAATATCTATTGTACTGTTTAAACAATGGGCAGTATTCTGAAAACCTAGGTTACAGTTTTTGCATTTTGATTTCTCTAGGGATAGTGAAACAAATAACAATTTAACACAAATGCAAGAGGAGTTCAAAAGGACATGAAATCCCAAATTGTTCTTTCATGATTCAGATAGAGTATGTAATTGTAAACAACTTTATATATTTTGCTTCTATAATCACATTTTCTTTGTTTTCTATGTATCTTTTGTTGAAAAGCAGGGACGCAAGCTCAGGAGCATGCACGTGTCTGGAGCACTATACGGCAGCAGTTTTGCAAGAACATTATCTATTTACAAGAGCACTAGATGCCAGCACTATTTCCTGCAATGTAGTGCTCCAGATGTCTACCTAGATATCTCTTCAACAATGGATACCATAGGAACAAAGCAAATAGAAGTAAATTGAAAGCTTTTTTTTTAAGTTGCATGCTCTGTCTGAATTACAAAATATTTTTTTTAGGTTCATCTCCTTTTAATATCGCTGTCTTATGCATACTGTGTAGCGAGAAGAGGTAATGAGTATTATCAAACAAATGATCACTGATTGCAGAGTTTCCTCTCACAATAAAGGCAAAATGGCAACGAATATGAACACTAGTATAATAACATCATTAACAGTGGCAAGCTAATAGTCCTATGCGCAGTTTTATAAGGTTAGAGATAAAGTTTATTTCCTGCTTCTTTATTTCTCAGCTTGCTAAAGATGACTATAAAACAGCTGGGTCATGAATAATTTCATCTCTAATTCTCATTGCATGCAGTAAAGTCATCTTGTTAGCACCTGTCATAACCAAATAGCTTTTGGATCATGAATGAACTGGTATCTGATTTTGGGCCAGATTACAAGTGGAACGGTATTTAACGCTGGTGCTAGAAGTAAGGTTTTTGCACGTGTCAAGTGGCGCTTGTGTTAAAAAAATTGAAAGCAAACTGTTTTTGCTTGTGCACTAACCCAATGTACGTAAATAGCTGAACTTAGAATATCGTGCACGCAATAAAGTATTCCCCATAGAAGTCAATGGAGCAAACAAAGGGGAGAAAACCTAACACCCTACATGTAACCCGATCGCATATTCTCAAGTTCACTAACCCGACATGAAAATATGAATATTTCACATTCCAATGTTCTGACATAGCACAATATGTATATAGATATATATATACATGACTATATATGTATATATATATATATATATATATATATATATATATATATGCATACAGATATATAGGAATATCTATTTTAAAATACTTAGAACATATTACCCTATGTGGAGAACATTGGAATGTGATTTTTTTTATAGTAAATACACTATATAACACTTTTTAAATCTGAATATTGCATAAATATGTTTTTAAATTTTCTTCATCTGCTTGACTGCAAAGTGTTCCAATGCACTTCTATGTATGTCTATATGTGTGTATTTATGTATTTATATGTGTATATTTGTCTGTAAATACTTATATACATATATAAATACAGGTGGCCCTTGTTTTACAACGGTTCAATTTACACCGTTTCAGAATAACAACCTTTTTTTCCAGTCATGTGACTGCTATTGAAAAGCATTGAGAAGCAGTGCTTTTATTAAAATAGCCAGTAGGTGAGCTGTCCGCTTGTGTTGCAGCAAAGCCAAGAAAGCTAAAATTAATCAGTTTAACCAGACCTGAGCTATTGAGCAGATTTCAAAGGAACAAGATTTTCCTGTCTATAAATCAGTCCAGATTGGAATGCATAGAAAGAACTGTTTGCAGAAAAATGCAAGTGAAGTCTGTGTTCTGTGATTATTTTATTAGGTTTATAATGCCGTTTAGCAAATGTTTTTGTTCATTTAACTTAGTTTAATTATATATTCTGTGTTGTGTGATTATTTTATTAGGTTTATAATGCTGTTTAGAATTTAAAGTCTTCATTTCAAAGCTTTAAAAATAATGTATTAGGTTCACTTATGACAATTTTGAGAGGGGCCTGGAACCTAACTCCCTCACTTCCCATTGACTTACATTATAAACTGGGTTTCCATTTACAATGGTTTCGATTTACAACCATTCCTTCTGGAACCTAACCCCGGCGTAAACTGAGGGCTACCTGTACATATGTGCACATATATGAATATATATATATATATATATATATATATATATATATATATATATATATACAGTTGTATGCAAAAGTTTAGACACCCCTGACAATTTCCATAATTTTCATTTATAAATAATTGGGTGTTTGTATTAGCAATTTCATTTTGATCTATCAAATAACTGAAGGACACAGTAATATTTCAGTAGTGAAATGAGGTTTATTGGATTAACAGAAAATGTGCAATATACATCAAAACGAAATTAGACAGGTGCATAAATTTGGGCAGCCCAACAGAAATATCACAATAATATTTAGTAGAGCCTCTAGATGCTTCCTATAGCCTGTAATGAGTGTCTGGATTCTGGATGAAGGTATTTTGGACCATTCCTCCTTGCAAAACATCTCCAGTTCAGTTAGGTTTGATGGTTGCCGAGCATGGAAAGCCTGCTTCAAATCACCCCACAGATTTTCAATGTTATTCAGGTCTGGGGACTGGGGTGGCCATTGCAGAACATTGTACTTGTTTCTCTGCATAAATGCCAGAATAGATTTTGAGCAGTGTTTTGGGTCATTGTTTTGTTAAAATATCCAGCCCTGGCGTAATTTCAACTTTGTGACTGATTCCTCAACATTATTCTCAAGTATCTGCTGATATTGAGTGGAATCCATGCGACCCTCAACTTTAACAAGATTCCCAGTACCGGCACTGGCCACACAGCCCCACAGCATGATGGGACATCCACCAAATTTGACTGTAGGTAGCAAGTGTTTGTTTTGGAATGCTGTGTTCTTTTGCTGCCCTGCATAACGCCCCTTGTTATGACCATATAGCTCAATCTTTGTTTCATCAGTCCACAGCACCTTCTTCAAAAATTAAGTTGGCTTGTCCAAATGTGCGTTTGCATACCTCAAGCAACTCTGTTTGTGGCGTGTGTGTGCAGAAAAGGCTTCTTCCACATCATTCTCCCATACAGCTTCTCCTTGTACAAAGTGCGCTGAATTGTTGAACGATGCACAGTGACACCATCTGCAGCAAGATGATGTTGTAGGTCTTTGGAGGTGGTCTGTAGGCTGTTTTTGACCGTTCTCACCATCCTTTGCCTTTGCCTCTCAGATATTTTACTTGGCCTGCCACTTCTGGCCTTAACAAAAACTTTGCCTGTGTCTTCCATTTCCTCACTGTGTTCCTCACAGTGGACACTGACAGCTTAAATCTCTGCGATAGCTTTTTGTAGCCTTCCCGTAAACCATAATGTTGAACAATCTTTGTTTTCAGGTAATTTGAGAGTTGTTTTGAGGCCCCCATGTTGCCACGCTTCAGAGGAGAGTCAAAGAAAACAAAAACTTGCAATTGGCCACCTTAAATACCTTTTCTCCTGATTGGATGCACCTGTCTATAAAGTTGAAGGCTTAATTGGCTCACCAAACCAATTGTGTGTTCCAATTAATCAGTACTAGGTAGTTACAGGTATTCAAATCAACAAAATGACAAGGGTGCCCAAATGTATGCACCTGTCTAATTTCATTTTGATGCATATTGCACATTTTCTGTTAATCCAATAAACCTAAACATAGAAACATAGAATTTGACGGTAGATAAGAACCAAAAAGGCCCATCAAGTTTGCCCATATTACATGTTACTTTTTTCCTTAGGATAGCCTTATGCATGTCCCAGGCATTTATAAATTCCTTTACAGTCTTTGTGTTTACCACCTCAAATGGAAGTTCATTCCATGAATCCACCACCCTTTCTGTAAAAAAATGCTTCCTTAAATTTCTCCTGAATCTGCTACCCTCTAACTTTAGATTGTGACCCCTTGTTTTGGCATTTATTTTTTTGTGAAAAATGCTTTCAACTTCTATTTTATTAAATCCCTTCATATATTTGAAGTTTTCTATCATGTCACCTCTTTCCCTTCTATCCTCTAAACTATACATATTTAGATCATAGAGTCTTTCTTTGTACGTTTTATATTTTAGACCATGTACCATTTTAGTAGCCCTCCTTTGGACAGGTTCTAGTTTATTTATATCTTTCTGAAGATATGGTCTCCAGAACTGTACACAGTATTCCAGATTTGGTCTAACTAATGATCTGTAAAGTGGCATAAGAACCTTGCTATTTCTGCTACTAAAACCTCTTCCAATGCAACCAAGCATTTGACTGGCTTTGCTGGCTGCACTGTGGCATTGTGTACCAAATTTTAAATCATCTGAAATAATAATTCCCAAATCCCTTTCTTCTTTAATTACAGTCAGTAATGTACCATTGAGACTATAATCGGCCTTTGGGTTTTTGGATCCTATATGCATAATTTTGCTCTTGGTAATATTAAATTCAGATCCCATTTATTTGACCAGTCCTCTAGTTTATTAATATCACAGTTCATTTGATCAACTCCTCCTGGAACATCTACCCTGTTACAAATTTTTGTATCATCAGCAAACAAGCAAACCTTCCCCTTAAGCCCACTTCCAATATCAATTATGAACATTGGAAACAAAACAGGCCCAAGAACTGACCCTTGGGGAACACCACTAGTAACTGATGCCTCATTTGAATGTACTCCATTAATTGAAACCCTCTGTTGTCTATCTTTAAGCCAGCATTCTACCCACTTAACAATCTTAGCATCTATTCCAAGGCAATACATTTTGTGAATAAGTTTGTTTTGTGGAATGGTGTCAAATGCTTTGCTAAAGTCTAGATATGCAACATCTACGGCTCCTCCCTGGTCTATTATTTTAGTTACATGGTCAAAGAAATCCATTAGATTAGTCAGGCATGATCTTCCAGCAATGAAACCATGCTGTCCTTTGTCTTCTAAGTTGTTTGTCTGAATGAAAGATACAAGTCTTTCCTTTAAAAGAGTTTCCATTAATTTCCCTGCAATTGAGGTCAAACTGACTGGCCTATAGTTAGCAAAATCTTCCCTACTACCCTTTTTATGAAGAGGGACTACATTGGCAATTTTCCAGTCTTTTGGAACAACTCCTGTTAGAAGTGACTGATTAAATAAATCAGCTAATGGAGTAGCTATTACGGATCGAAGTTCTCTTAGAACCCTTGGATGAATATTATTTGGACCCACAGACTTATTAACTTTTATTTTTGATAAAGCCCATGAAACCTCTTCCTCTGTAAAAAGAGAAGTACTACTCACATTATTTACAGTAACATCCCTTAATAGCATCTCACTATCTTTACCATCTGTAGGAGTGTAAGATAAGAATATAAGGGGTGTATAATAAGGGGAGGGGGAAAGGGGAGAGAGACAAAAAAAAAGGGGGGGGGGAAGGGTTAGAGGGGAGAGGAGAGGGAGGGAGAAAGGAGCGTGAAGCGGGGCGAGGTGATGTCAGGGTAGTTGTGAAGTCAGTGTTATATTGAGAGTCTAGCAATCACAGTCCCTTGCCCTCCCAAGTCAATGTCATTATCTCGTGCGTGGCTATTTTCCCGGTTTTGAGAAAATGATAGCGTTCCAGTCTAAGCAAATCCCCCACACTGGCCCTCCACTCCTGCACACTTGGGGTCTGTGGGCTTTTCCAGTGGGCTGGTATAAGTCCCTTAGCACCATTTAGCATCAGTAAAAAAAGAAGATACTTGTCCCCCCCGATTATTTTAGGGAACCCATGAGATATCAGGTAAGTTGTTTTTGGGGGAATTATAATTTTCAAGAGTTTGCTCATTTCTCCCAGCACCCCCTCCCAGAAAGGCCTTATATGAGGGCAGTTCCACCAGATGTGGAGGATTGATCCCTCCTCTCCGCAGCCTCTCCAGCACTCCCTACTTGCCTGAGGATAGATTTTGTGTAGTCTTAGAGGAGTCAGGTACCACCGACTTAAAAGCTTAAAGTGCATTTCTTGCACTCTCGCAGATATTGAGGCTTTCTTGGCTCTTGAGAAGATCTTTGCCTATTCTTTAGTAGATATCTCCAGATCTAGCTCCGTTTGCCAAGCTTCCGCATACGTCGGGAGCTCTGATCCACCTCTAGTCAGAAGGATCTTATATAATTGTGAAATGAGGTGAGTCGGTGTCTGATGCATCGTACACAACACCTCAAATGGTGTCCTGTGTCTGGACAACGCCCCTCGTTCCTAATGTGTATTTAGGTAATGCGTGATTTGTGCATATCTAAACCAAGATGCAAAGATAGTCTGATCCCATTCCATCAGTTCTGTCTGTGGTTTAATTTTGTCTTGTTGTAAGATATTGGAAATTGATACCTCCGCAAGGGTATATTCACTACTAATTTTTGATGTGCTTTGTGACACTTTTTTCTTTTGCAAAACAGTTAACCAGGGCTCTGAGGACACGTTAATAATTCTAGCGTAAATCGTGAGCCAAAAGTGTCTTGAGAGCAATCGCATTTATTTTCGACTTGTAACAAGAGTGATAAACCCGACGCACACAAACAGCCGTAATAAACCCCTTTTCGCTAACACATAACTGTTAACGCGCCACTCATAATTTGGCCCTTTGTTAGCAGTTGACAACATTAATAATCATATTAAAATATAAAAAGAAAACACTAGAGTTTGCCTAGTGCTTAGTTTTTATGGCTCTTTTATTTGTAAACATCTTTTGACAGGCATTGCTTGGCCCCCCAATTTGATATATAGCACTGAGACGAAAATCTAATTTAAAGGGACCTATTGCTGATGTGATTTGTTTAACACGCATATAAAAGGGCAGCAATTAAATATACATTATTAAAATACTTTTTGCATAAAAAAGGTGAAGTGAAAGCTGTTAAAATGTAAGGTGAAACTAAAAAAAAAGAAAAGTGGATTTAAGTACTGAGACTATTGCTCATTGGCTGGCAAAGACAACTCCCACAGAAAAAAATGGTTTATTCAGCACAGGAATATCCATTTCTCAAAAGGCAGGCTCTTTAGTAAACTTTTAGATAGAACAGAGAAAATGCTCAAGTATCATGTCCCTTTAACATGCTCACAAATGTAAAAAGTGTAAAAAAACATATACAATTTTAAACTGTCAAAACAGTGTATTACAGTTATCCAATTTTTTTTTGCTGTTCTAATCCATGTCTCTGTGTACCTATAATTAGTATATATATATATATATATATATATATATATATATATATATATATATATATATATATATATATATATATATATATATATATATATATATATATATATATACACATATTAGTTTTTTTTGTGATATCATTTTATTTAAAGCTGGTTTATTTATGAAATAATTTTTTTTTCATGAGTGCTCAACAACCAAAAGGATATTTTGCTCCACATTTTGTATATTGAAATTATGGAGCCAATGAAACAATGCAAAGACTACTTTATGAAAAATAAAGACATCATACCTCACATCAGAATTAAAAGCCATCTAGAAGTTTGCAGTAAGATTTTAATCAACAAAACCACTTAAAGGGACAGTATACACCAATTTTTGTATAACTGCATGTAATAGACACTACTATAAAGAAGAATATGCACAGATACTGATATAAAAATCCAGTATAAAACTGTTTAAAAACTTACTTAGTACCTTCCAGTTTAGCACTGTTTTATTTTCCTTCATTTAAATTTATCAAATTTACTTTTTGCTGAATTTCTAACAAAACTGAGGTAAAGCCAAGCAATATTCCGGCAATAATAACACACAATGAGAAAGTAAGGGAAGAAAAATTAATCACCAAGACATGATAACACACAAGATTTTCAGATCTCATGTCACTTTACAGTGTGGAACATATTAAGTAATTCATTAATTTAGTTCAAGAACAGACAAGACGATAAGATAAAAATTTAGGCTGATTATCCGCCACATACGTACTCAAGACTCGGACTCCGTGCTTTAGCGACTGGATCCGACTGGGCTCCATGGACATACTGAGTACAGTCTGCTGCCCACCAATGGTGCACACTTGGTTCTCTTGGTGCGCATGCTTGACCATAATAATTAGCTGGTTGGCAATGATGGAGTTCAGTACTGAGATGACAACCATTGGAAACACAAAGGACAGGAAAGTATTTACCTGGTGAAGAGAAGAGAGCAGAGATTAGGAGATTGGAGAAAACTGTACACAGGCATAGCACAATATTTTCATGAAGTCAAAAACCACCCTATACTTTTGCTATTATAGTTATAAATTCAGCTGTTTACTAAATGATTCTTTCATGCATTTTGCTTGATTAATTGTACATCTATACACACTGTAAATAGAATAGAATATGTTTGTTGCTTCTAAACATAACATTAGAATCCTGTACTTTTTCTTGGCATGAGCACTTTTCTGCCACAAATCAGCATTTTCATGTAAGCAAGTCCTCAAATTCTATACAGTTATTACTCTCTTAAAAGTTGCCTTAGGTTGAATATGTAACTGCATGATTTGGTTTTAAATTGCAAATCTACATAAATCAACCTGTGAGACAGTAATTAATCTGAATGAAAGCACGAAAGACAACTGCCTTCTTTGCCTAATGGAAGATATGACAGTGAATTTCATAATGAGATGTCAGAAGCGTTCCCTATGGTGCAAGGGTTGTGGTTACAGCTAATCAGATGTAGATATAAGGAATTTTTCTGTAGAGTTTATCAGAAAGACGTGTTATGAGAACGCACTGTATGATTTGGTGCCAGAGATAGCATTGATTTTTAGAATAATGCTTTGAATGAAGAATTGATGGAGCCAGTCTGTAGGAGGTTTTAGTAGCCTGTTTTGAGTTGACCGAGGGTGAAAAGTGTCTTGAAGCAATGTCTAGTATGATCAGGGTGGGATGTATGTAGAATCAATCTGGATATGGTGTCATAAGTGTCAGTTTAAGGGAGGAACCATACATAGAGGTGTCCTGTGCAAATGCATATTATACAGGAACCTAGAAAACCAGTAGGAGCTTTCAAGTATAGTTAAAAAAAAAAGCTGCTCAAATTAAAGGGACATTAAACTGCTGGGTACAACTTCAGAAATATGGTTACTACTCACTATTGTAGTGTTTTTAAAGCTGTCTTATTTTAACCCATTGCAGAGACCAGTTGGTAAAGCTATAAATCTTTATACTGGGAGCCGCCATCTTGTAGCCTGAGTATTGTTGCATCCTGTGATGCAAGCAGTGTGTTTCACAGATCAGTGCTGCTACTGACTTTTTGACAGCTGTACCTTGCGCTTTGGTTTAGTTTACACAACAGAAAACAGAGGCTTTTATTTGCAGTTTTACACAGTTTAAAAGTTACAAAACAAATATAAAAAGGCTCAGAAATAATAAAGATCAATATACCCATTGCAAAAATGTACAACTCCTGCTCTGTATTGTGCACACTAAATTAAAGAGAACAATAAGGTTGGACCAGAAGAAGACAACAATATCACTGATCTGTGAATGCCCATGACTTCTTGTGTGAATATACTTAAATTACAAGATGGCGGCGCCCAGAGTGAAGACGCAGAGCTTTAGTAACCAGTGCTTGTAAAGGGTTAAAATAAGAGACTAGCTTTAAAGAGAGCTGCAGGCACAATAGAAAAAAACAATAGTATGGTGAGCAGTAACTGTGCTACTGTAGTTATACCAAGCAGTTTAAGGGCCAACATGCTTTATAGGCTACAAGAGATCACAATTGCAAGGCAGTTACATACGCTTACTAAACAAGCACTTGAACCAGAAAGGGGCATGAAGCTTAAAATGCTTCTTTCACGATTTAGATGCAATTTAAAACAAAAACAAAACCTATCCAATTTATTTCTATTGTCAAATTTACTTTTTCATTCAGTATTCTTTGTTAAAAAGCAGATAGATAGACTCAGAAACATGCACATGTCTTGAAAACTATATGGTAGCAATTTTGCAACAATGAAGTTTTAACAGCACTCTACATTGTACAAACACTGCTGACATCTAGGACTAGATTACAAGTGGAGCGCTAAATTATCCAGTCATTACAAAACTGACCCAAATGCCCTCAAAATAGAGGGCATTGCAGTTTTTTATTAAAAAAAATCTAACATTTTTTCTTAATAAAAAAAACTGCATTAAGCTGTTTTGGGGCTTTAAAGTTGGTGGGAGGGGGATGTAAACCCATACACATAAATATATATGTATATCAGCATATACATATATATTTAAAAATACTGCCCATCGCTGCGTGACTTACCCCCCCTTCGTTGCGTGAGGTTCTAATACCGTCTGTGATGGCATCAGAATGAGGCTTCCATAGGAGCCTATGGAAGCGCGCTCTCATGAGTGCAATGCTACCTAGAAATGCAAACGCGAGCTTGTGTTCGCATTGCGATTAACTTGTAATACTGGCTAAATTATTGAGCGCTAAAATCTATTGCATCCAAGAGATATTTAGAGCTCCACTTGTAATCTGGCCCCTAATGCGCAAAAGTACTCCTGGAAAACTGCTGCCATATAGTTACCTAGACATGCTACCTACCTAGTAATGCTCTTCAACAAAGAATACCTCGATAATTAAGTCATTTTAATAATTGAGGTAGATTGGAAAGTTTTTTCAAATTGCATTCTCTTTCTGAATAATGAAAAAGAAACATGAAAAACGAAACATTGGGTTTCATGTTAAAGGGACATTCCAGTCAAAATATAAATGCACATAGATGTATTGCATATTTGAATAGAAACATATTTTCAATATACATGTATTGGCAAAAATGCTTCTATTAAGAGTAATCACTGTTTTAGAGTTAACATTTTTCACTGCATATGCATATTTAAAAAATGTAGCTGCTCAGATCATCAGTGGGGCTTGTATCATGTCAGCAATTAACAAATTGAGTCATTACCAGATGGTACAAGCACCCTAGGCTCTCCGAACAAGTGTTGTGTTTAAAATGCTGGTGCACGTTGCATACTTAAATACACTTTTGAAACAGCTATAGCTTTTATTAGAAGCATTTTTGCTAATGCATGTATTTTACAAAATTGCTTCTGTTCAATACCGAAATGAACCCATGTGGTTTCTAATTTTGGCTGTAATATCCCTTTAATTGAATGTGGTAAAGTAGGTATTGGTAAGTAACACAGAGCACACAATAACAATGATCACAAAAGAAGCACCTTGTGTCATGCTTAGTCTATTAAAATATCCTGAGCGTTGCTATCAAACACATCTACTGTGTACAAGGGAGTAGGCAACACCTGAAACATGAAATTCTGTTACGTGTTTTCTTGTTCATATGTCTGTGGTATTTTATATCTGTATGTAACATTATGTATTCAAAACGTACATTTGTTTGACCTTTTAAAAAGCACAGTCAATATGACATTTGATGCTCACGCAAGTCCATCAGTCATAAAGACTGAAAGCTGAATTCCATAAAAATATCAAGCGGTTACGGAAAAAGGTTTTATGTTACCACTGAGTGTCCCAGGGAAAGAGATATTTAGGGAGAGATGACAGGATATCATTATTAATTGGTTAATACAGAGCACAATGGGACAATGTTCTATATTAGTATTATGTCCCTGATATAAAACATAAAAACTAAGAAGCTTTTTTTTTCTTTCTTTTAAATAATATTTTAAATAATGCAGCAGTTTTTTTTTTTTTTACATTATTTTTTAAATGCGGATCTCTTTGGTAGATACAATATAGATTAAGATTCAGCAACTAGTGCCAGACAAGTCATTTTGCTGCATTGCACAGTGGATATCTGTGATGCTGTTTTCTTCTTTAAAACAGAATGTTCCTCTGAACCTACCAGAACAACTATTGTGAGATTTGTTTGTATAATTCACTGAAAGACACTCAGTCAAACGTTAATTTGTGTATTATTTCCATGCACCTTGCCTGTTTCTTACCCTATGCTTATTCCTTCATACATATTATTGTATAGCTCCCACTTGTATTGCAAAGTATGGGACAATCCTATATTATAAGCTCAACATTACTTTCTCTCTTTCAATGATTTATTTGTAGGTTTTTTGTTTTGTTATTTTTAATAAAACTTGAGGCTCCCATATCATGTGTTAAATGATCCTAGCTCTGCCCATGTTCCCTAATCTCCAACCACAAAATGCACAGTCTTTAGATCCATCACATCTGTTAAGTCTCTCAAAGTTTGTAGAGGGCTTTGCTAACAGGGTCTTTCGCCCTTGGGAAATGGCTGTGTTCTTCCTGGTCTCAGCCTGCACTGCTGGTTACTCAGGAGTTCCTGACACAACTTGGATGATTGTAACTTCTCGGACCAATTTGAATTTAATGTTTTTTTTACATCTGCTCCTGCATTGCACCAGTCACATATAACCACCCTGTGCTCCTGCATTGCACCAGTCACATATAACCACCCTGTGCTCCTGCATTGCACCAGTCACATATAACCAGCCTGTGCTCCTGCATTGTATCAGTCACATATAACCAGCCTGTGCTCCTGCATTGCACCTGTCGCATATAACCAGCCTGTGCTCCTGCATTGCACCTGTCGCATATAAGCAGCCTGTGCTCCTGCATTGCACCTGTCACATATAACCAGCCTGTGCTCCTGCATTGCACCAGTCACATATAACCAGCCTGTGCTCCTGCATTGCACCTGTCGCATATAACCAGCCTGTGCTCCTGCATTGCACCTGTCGCATATAAGCAGCCTGTGCTCCTGCATTGCACCAGTCACATATAACCAGCCTGTGCTCCTGCATTGCACCAGTCACATATAACCAGCCTGTGCTCCTGCATTGCACCTGTCGCATATAACCAGCCTGTGATCCTGCATTGCACCTGTCACATATAACCAGCATGTGCTCCTGCATTGCACCAGTCACATATAACCAGCCTGGGCTCCTGCATTGCACCAGTCACATATAACCAGCGTGTGCTCCTGCATTGCACCAGTCACATATAACCAGCCTGTGCTCCTGCATTGTACCAGTCATATATAACCACCCTGTGCTCCTGCATTGCACCAGTCACATATAACCAGCCTGTGCTCCTGCATTGCACCAGTTACATATAACCAGCCTGTGCTCCTGCATTGCACCTGTCACATATAACCAGCCTGTGCTCCTGCATTGCACCTGTCGCATATAACCAGCCTGTGCTCCTGCATTGTATCAGTCACATATAACCAGCCTGTGCTCCTGCATTGCACCTGTCACATATAACCAGCCTGTGTTCCTGCATTGCACCTGTCACATATAACCAGCCTGTGTTCCTGCATTGCACCAGTCACATATAACCAGCCTGTGATCCTGCATTGCACCAGTCACATATAACCAGCCAGTGCTTCTGCATTGCACCTGTTACATATAACCAGCCTGTGCTCCTGCATTGCACCTGTCACATATAACCAGCCTGTGCTCCTGCATTGCTCCAGTCACATATAACCAGCCTCTGCTCCTGCATTGCACCAGTCACATATAACCAGCCTGTGCTCCTGCATTGCACCAGTCACATATAACCAGCCTGTGCTCCTGCATTTCACCTGTCACATATAACCAGCCTGTGCTCCTGCATTGCACCAAACACATATAACCAGCCTATGTTCCTGCAATGCACCTGTCACATATAACCAGCCTGTATGCCTGCATTGCACCTGTCACATATAAGCAGCGTGTGCTCCTGCATTGCACTAGTCACATATAACCAGCCTGTGCTCCTGCATTGCACCAGTCACATATAACCAGCCTGTGCTCCTGCATTGCACCAGTCACATATAACCAGTCTGTATTCCTGCATTGCACCAATCACATATAACCAGCCTGTGCTCCTGCATTGCACCAGTCACATATAACCAGCCTGTATTCCTGCATTGCACAGTCACATATAACCAGCCTGTGCTCCTGCATTGTACCAGTCACATATAACCAGCCTGTATTCCTGCATTGTACCAATCACATATAACCAGCCTGTATTCCTGCATTGCACCAATCACATATAACCAGCCTGTGCTCCTGCATTGTACCAGTCACATATAACCAACCTGTGTTCCTGCATTGTACCAGTCACATATAACCAGCCTGTGCTCCTGCATTGTACCAGCCACATATAACCAGCCTGTGCTCCTGCATTGTACCAGCCACATATAACCACCCTGTGCTCCTGCATTGCACCAGTCACATATAACCAGCCTGTTCTCCTGCATTGCACCAGTCACATATAACCAGCCTGTGCTCCTGCATTGCACCTGTCGCATATAACCAGCCTGTGCTCCTGCATTGCACCTGTCACATATAACCAGCCTGTGCTCCTGCATTGCACCAGTCACATATAACCAGCCTGTGCTCCTGCATTGCACCAGTCACATATAACCAGCCTGTGCTCCTGCATTGCACCTGTCGCATATAACCAGCCTGTGCTCCTGCATTACACCTGTCACATATAACCAGCATGTGCTCCTGCATTGCACCAGTCACATATAACCAGCCTGTGCTCCTGCATTGCACCAGTCACATATAACCAGCGTGTGCTCCTGCATTGTACCAGTCACATATAACCAGCGTGTGCTCCTGCATTGTACAAGTCATATATAACCACCCTGTGCTCCTGCATTGCACCAGTCACATATAACCAGCCTGTGCTCCTGCATTGCACCAGTTACATATAACCAGCCTGTGCTCCTGCATTGCACCTGTCACATATAACCAGCCTGTGCTCCTGCATTGCACCTGTCGCATATAACCAGCCTGTGCTCCTGCATTGTATCAGTCACATATAACCAGCCTGTGCTCCTGCATTGCACCTGTCACATATAACCAGCCTGTGTTCCTGCATTTCACCTGTCACATATAACCAGCCTGTGGTCCTGCATTGCACCAGTCACATATAACCAGCCTGTGATCCTGCATTGCACCAGTCACATATAACCAGCCTGTGGTCCTGCATTGCACCTGTTACATATAACCAGCCTGTGCTCCTGCATTGCACCAGTCACATATAACTAGCCTGTGCTCCTGCATTGCTCCAGTCACATATAACCAGCCTCTGCTCCTGCATTGCACCAGTCACATATAACCAGCCTGTGCTCCTGCATTGCACCAGTCACATATAACTAGCCTGTGCTCCTGCATTGCACCTGTCACATATAACCAGCCTGTGCTCCTGCATTGCACCAAACACATATAACCAGCCTATGTTCCTGCAATGCACCTGTCACATATAACCAGCCTGTATGCCTGCATTGCACCTGTCACATATAAGCAGCGTGTGCTCCTGCATTGCACTAGTCACATATAACCAGCCTGTGCTCCTGCATTGCACTAGACACATATAACCAGCCTGTGCTCCTGCATTGCACCAATCACATATAAGCAGCCTGTGCTCCTGCATTGCACCAGTCACATATAACCAGCCTGTATTCCTGCATTGCACAGTCACATATAACCAGCCTGTGCTCCTGCATTGTACCAGTCACATATAACCAGCCTGTATTCCTGCATTGCACCAATCACATATAACCAGCCTGTATTCCTGCATTGCACCAATCACATATAACCAGCCTGTGCTCCTGCATTGTACCAGTCACATATAACTAACCTGTGTTCCTGCATTGTACCAGTCACATATAACCAGCCTGTGCTCCTGCATTGTACCAGCCACATATAACCAGCCTGTGCTCCTGCATTGCACCAGTCACATATAACCAGCCTGTGTTCCTGCATTGCACCTGTCACATATAACCAGCCTGTGCTCCTGCATTGCACCTGTCGCATATAACCAGCCTGTGCTCCTGCATTGTATCAGTCACATATAACCAGCGTGTGCTCCTGCATTGTACCAGTCACATATAACCAGCCTGTGTTCCTGCATTGCACCTGTCACATATAACCAGCCTGTATTCCTGCATTGCACCAGTCACATATAACCAGCCTGTGCTCCTGCATTGCACCAGTCACATATAACCAGCCTGTGCTCCTGCATTGCACCTGTCACATATAACCAGCCTGTGCTCCTGCATTGCACCTGTCACATATAACCAGCCTGTGCTCCTGCATTGCACCAGTCACATATAACCAGCCTGTGCTCCTGCATTGCACTAGTCACATATAACCAGCCTGTGCTCCTGCATTGCACCAGTCACATATAACCAGCCTGTGCTCCTGCATTGCACCTGTCACATATAACCAGCCTGTGCTCCTGCATTGCACCAAACAAATATAACCAGCCTGTGTTCCTGCATTGCACCTGTCACATATAACCAGCCTGTATGCCTGCATTGCACCTGTCACATATAAGCAGCATGTGCTCCTGCATTGCACCAGTCACATATAACCAGCCTGTGCTCCTGCATTGCACCAGTCACATATAACCAGCCTGTGCTCCTGCATTGCACCAGTCACATATAACCAGCCTGTATTCCTGCATTGCACCAGTCACATATAACCAGCCTGTGCTCCTGCATTGTGCCAGTCACATATAACCAGCCTGTATTCCTGCATTGCACCAGTCACATATAACCAGCCTGTGCTCCTGCATTGCACCAGTCACATACAACCAGCCTGTGCTCCTGCATTGTACCAGTCACATATAACCAGCCTGTGTTCCTGCATTGTACCAGTCACATATAACCAGCCTGTGCTCCTGCATTGTACCGGCCACATATAACCAGCCCGTGTTCCTGCATTGCATCAGTCACATATAACCAACCTGTGCTCCTGCATTGCACCAGTCACATATAACTAGCCTGTGCTCCTGCATTACACCAGTCACATATAACCAGCCTGTTTTCCTGCATTGCACCTGTAACATATAACCAGCCTGTGCTCCTGCATTGCAACTGTAACATATTACCTGCCTGTGCTCCTGCATTGTACCTGTCACATATAACCAGCCTGTGCTCCTGCATTGCATCTGTTACATATAACCAGCCTGTGCTCCTGCATTGTACCAGTCACATATAACCAGCCTGTGTTCCTGCATTGCATCAGTCACATATAACAAACCTGTGCTCATGCATTGCACCAGTCACATATAACCAGCCTGTGCTCCTGCATTGCACCTGTCACATATATCCAGCCTTTGCTCCTGCATTGCACCAGTCACATATAACCAGCCTGTGCTCCTGCATTGCACCTATCACATATAACCAGCCTGTGCTCCTGCATTGCACCTGTCACATATAACCAGCCTGTGCTCCTGCATTGTATCAGTCACATATAACCAGCGTGTGCTCCTGCATTGCACCAGTCACATATAACCAGCCTGTGTTCCTGCATTGCACCTGTCACATATAACCATCCTGTGTTCCTGCATTGTACCAGTCACATATAACCAGCCTGTGCTCCTGCATTGCACCAGTCACATATAACCAGACTGTGCTCCTGCATTGCACCTGTCACATATAACCAGCCTGTGCTCCTGCATTGCACCTGTCACATATAACCAGCCTGTGCTCCTGCATTGCACCAGTCACATATAACCAGCCTGTGCTCCTGCATTGCACCAGTCACATATAACCAGCATCTGCTCCTGCATTGCACCAGTCACATATAACCAGCCTGTATTCCTGCATTGCACCAGTCACATATAACCAGCCTGTGCTCCTGCACTGCACTAAACACATATAACCAGCCTGTTTTCCTGCATTGCACCAGTCACATATAACCAGCCTGTGCTCCTGCATTGCACCAGTCACATATAACCAGCCTGTGCTCCTGCATTGCACCAGTCACATATAACCAGCCTGTGCTCCTGCATTGCACCAGTCACATATAACCAGACTGTGCTCCTGCATTGCACCAAACACATATAACCAGCCTGTATTCCTGCATTGCAGCAGTCACATATAACCAGCCTGTGCTCCTGCATTGCACCAGTCACATATAACCAGCCTGTGCTCCTGCATTGCACCTGTCACGTATAACCAGCCTGTGCTCCTGCATTGCACCAGTCACATATAACCAGCCTGTGCTCCTGCATTGCACCAGTCACATATAACCAACCTGTGCTCCTGCATTGCACCAGTCACATATAACCAGCCTGTATTCCTGCATTGCACCAGTCACATATAACCAGCCTGTGTTCCTGCATTGTGCCAGTCACATATAACCAGCCTGTATTCCTGCATTGCACCAGTCACATATAACCAGCCTGTGCTCCTGCATTGCACCAGTCACATATAACCAGCCTGTGCTCCTGCATTGTACCAGTCACATATAACCAGCCTGTGTTCCTGCATTGTACCAGTCACATATAACCAGCCTGTGCTCCTGCATTGTACCGGCCACATATAACCAGCCTGTGTTCCTGCATTGCATCAGTCACATATAACCAACCTGTGCTCCTGCATTGCACCAGTCACATATAACCAGCCTGTGCTCCTGCATTGCACCAGTCACATATAACCAGCCTGTTTTCCTGCATTGCACCTGTAACATATAACCAGCCTGTGCTCCTGCATTGCAACTGTAACATATAACCTGCCTGTGCTCCTGCATTGTACCTGTCACATATAACCAGCCTGTGCTCCTGCATTGCATCTGTTACATATAACCAGCCTGTGCTCCTGCATTGTACCAGTCACATATAACCAGCCTGTGTTCCTGCATTGCATCAGTCACATATAACAAACCTGTGCTCATGCATTGCACCAGTCACATATAACCAGCCTGTGCTCCTGCATTGCACCTGTCACATATATCCAGCCTTTGCTCCTGCATTGCACCAGTCACATATAACCAGCCTGTGCTCCTGCATTGCACCTGTCACATATAACCAGCCTGTGCTCCTGCATTGCACCTGTCACATATAACCAGCCTGTGCTCCTGCATTGTATTAGTCACATATAACCAGCGTGTGCTCCTGCATTGCACCAGTCACATATAACCAGCCTGTGTTCCTGCATTGCACCTGTCACATATAACCATCCTGTATTCCTGTATTGTACCAGTCACATATAACCAGCCTGTGCTCCTGCATTGCACCAGTCACATATAACCAGCCTGTGCTCCTGCATTGCACCTGTCACATATTACCAGCCTGTGCTCCTGCATTGCACCAAACAAATATAACCAGCCAGTGTTCCTGCATTGCACCTGTCACATATAACCAGCCTGTATGCCTGCATTGCACCTGTCACATATAAGCAGCATGTGCTCCTGCATTGCACCAGTCACATATAACCAGCCTGTGCTCCTGCATTGCACCAGTCACATATAACCAGCCTGTGCTCCTGCATTGCACCAGTCACATATAACCAGCCTGTATTCTTGCATTGCACCAGTCACATATAACCAGCCTGTGCTCCTGCATTGTACCAGTCACATATAACCAGCCTGTATTCCTGCATTGCACCAGTCACATATAACCAGCCTGTGCTCCTGCATTGCACCAGTCACATATAACCAGCCTGTGCTCCTGCATTGTACCAGTCACATATAACCAGCCTGTGTTCCTGCATTGTACCAGTCACATATAACCAGCCTGTGCTCCTGCATTGTACCGGCCACATATAACCAGCCCGTGTTCCTGCATTGCATCAGTCACATATAACCAACCTGTGCTCCTGCATTGCACCAGTCACATATAACCAGCCTGTGCTCCTGCATTGCACCAGTCACATATAACCAGCCTGTGCTCCTGCATTGCACCTGTAACATATAACCTGCCTGTGCTCCTGCATTGTACCTGTCACATATAACCAGCCTGTGCTCCTGCATTGCATCTGTTACATATAACCAGCCTGTGCTCCTGCATTGTACCAGTCACATATAACCAGCCTGTGTTCCTGCATTGCATCAGTCACATATAACAAACCTGTGCTCATGCATTGCACCAGTCACATATAACCAGCCTGTGCTCCTGCATTGCACCTGTCACATATATCCAGCCTTTGCTCCTGCATTGCACCAGTCACATATAACCAGCCTGTGCTCCTGCATTGCACCTGTCACATATAACCAGCCTGTGCTCCTGCATTGCACCTGTCACATATAACCAGCCTGTGCTCCTGCATTGTATCAGTCACATATAACCAGCGTGTGCTCATGCATTGCAATAGTCACATATAACCAGCCTGTGTTCCTGCATTGCACCTGTCACATATAACCATCCTGTGTTCCTGCATTGTACCAGTCACATATAACCAGCCTGTGCTCCTGCATTGCACCAGTCACATATAACCAGACTGTGCTCCTGCATTGCACCTGTCACATATAACCAGCCTGTGCTCCTGCATTGCACCTGTCACATATAACCAGCCTGTGCTCCTGCATTGCACCAGTCACATATAACCAGCCTGTGCTCCTGCATTGCACCAGTCACATATAACCAGCATCTGCTCCTGCATTGCACCAGTCACATATAACCAGCCTGTATTCCTGCATTGCACCAGTCACATATAACCAGCCTGTGCTCCTGCACTGCACTAAACACATATAACCAGCCTGTATTCCTGCATTGCACCAGTCACATATAACCAGCCTGTGCTCCTGCATTGCACCAGTCACATATAACCAGCCTCTGCTCCTGCATTGCACCAGTCACATATAACCAGCCTGTGCTCCTGCCTTGCACCAGTCACATATAACCAGACTGTGCTCCTGCATTGCGCCAAACACATATAACCAGCCTTTATTCCTGCATTGCAGCAGTCACATATAACCAGCCTGTGCTCCTGCATTGCACCAGTCACATATAACCAGCCTGTGCTCCTGCATTGCACCTGTCACGTATAACCAGCCTGTGCTCCTGCATTGCACCAGTCACATATAACCAGCCTGTGCTCCTGCATTGCACCAGTCACATATAACTAGCCTGTGCTCCTGCATTGCACCAGTCACATATAACCAGCCTGTGCTCCTGCATTGTACCTGTCACATATAACCAGCCTGTGCTCCTGCATTGCACCTGTCACATATAACCAGCCTGTGCTCCTGCATTGCACCAAACAAATATAACCAGCCTGTGTTCCTGCATTGCACCTGTCACATATAACCAGCCTGTGCTCCTGCATTGCACCAAACAAATATAACCAGCCTGTGTTCCTGCATTGCACCTGTCACATATAACCAGTCTGTATGCCTGCATTGCACCTGTCACATATAAGCAGCATGTGCTCCTGCATTGCACCAGTCACATATAACCAGCCTGTGCTCCTGCATTGCACCAGTCACATATAACCAGCCTCTGCTCCTGCATTGCACCAGTCACATATAACCAACCTGTATTCCTGCATCACATATAACCAGCCTGTGCTCCTACATTGCACCAGTCACATATAACCAGCCTGTGCTCCTGCATTGCACCAGTCACATATAACCAGCCTGTATTCCTGCATTGCACCAGTCACATATAACCAGCCTGTGCTCCTGCATTGTACCAGTCACATATAACCAGCCTGTATTCCTGCATTGCACCAGTCACATATAATCAGCCTGTGCTCCTGCATTGCACCAGTCACATATAACCAGCCTGTGCTCCTGCATTGTACCATTCACATATAACCAGCCTGTGTTCCTGAATTGTACCAGTCACATATAACCAGCCCGTGCTCCTGCATTGTACCGGCCACATATAACCAGCCTGTGTTCCTGCATTGCATCAGTCACATATAACCAAACTGTGCTCCTGCATTGCACCAGTCACATATAACCAGCCTGTGTTCCTGCATTGCACCAGTCACATATAACCAGCCTGTGTTCCTGAATTGCAGCTGTCACATATAACCAGCCTGTGCTCCTGCATTGCACCTGTCACATATAACCTGCCTGTGCTCCTGCATTGTACCTGTCACATATAACCAGCCTGTGCCCCTGCATTGCACCTGTTACATATAACCAGCCTGTGCTCCTGCATTGTACCAGTCGCATATAACCAGACTGTGTTCCTGCATTGCATTAGTCACATATATCCAGCCTGTGCTCCTGCATTGCACCAGTCACATATAACCAGCCTGTGCTCCTGCATTGCACCAGTCACATATAACCAGCCTGTGCTCCTGCATTGTATCAGTTACATATAACCAGCGTGTGCTCCTGCATTGCACCAGTCACATATAACCAGCCTGTGTTCCTGCATTGCACCTGTCACATATAACCATCCTGTATTCCTGCATTGCACCAGTCACATATAACCAGCCTGTGCTTCTGCATTGCACCAGTCACATATAACCAGCCTGTGCTCCTGCAATGCACCTGTCACATATATCCAGCCTGTGCTCCTGCATTGCACCTGTCACATATAACCAGCCTGTGCTCCTGCATTGCACCAGTCACATATAACCAGCCTATGCTCCTGCATTGCACCAGTCACATATAACCAGCCTCAGCTCCTGCATTGCACCAGTCACATATAACAAGCCTCTGCTCCTGCATTGCACCAGTCACAAATAACCAGCCTGTATTCCTGCATTGCACCAGTCACATATAACCAGCCTGTGCTCCTGCATTGCACCTGTCACATATAACCAGCCTGTGCTCCTGCATTGCACCAAACACATATAACCAGACTGTGTTCCTGCATTGCACCTGTCACATATAACCAGCCTGTATGCCTGCATTGCACCTGTCACATATAATCAGCGTCTGCTCCTGCATTGCGCCAGTAACATATAACCAGCATGTGCTCCTCCATTGCACCAGTCACATATAACCAGCCTGTGCTCCTGCATTGCACCAGTCACATATAACCAGCCTCTTCTCCTGCATTGCACCAGTCACATATAACCAGCCTGTGCTCCTGCATTGCACCAGTCACATAGTTAGCCTGTGCTCCTGCATTGCACCTGTTACATATAACCAGCCTGTATTCCTGCATTGTACCAGTCACATATAACCACCCTGTGTTCCTGCATTGCATCAGTCACATATAACAAACCTGTGCTCCTGCATTGCACCAGTAACATATAACCAGCCTGTGCTCCTGCATTGCACCTGTTACATATAACCAGCCTGTGCTCCTGCTTTGCACCAGTCACATATAACCAGCCTGTGCTCCTGCATTGCACCTGTCACATATAACCAGCCTGTGCTCCTGCAGTGTATCAGACACATATAACCAGCGTGTGCTCCTGCATTGCACCAGTCACATATAACCAGCCTGTGTTCCTGCATAGCATCTGTCACATATAACCATCCTGTATTCCTGCATTGCACCAGTCACATATAACCAGCCTGTGCTCCTGCATTGCACCAGTCACATATAACCAGCCTGTGCTCCTGCATTGCACCTTTCACATATAACCAGCCTGTGCTCCGGCATTGCACCTGTCACATATAACCAGCCTGTGCTCCTGCATTGCACCAGTCACATATAACCAGCCTGTGTTCCTGCATTGCACCTGTCACATATAACCATCCTATATTACTGCATTGCACCAGTCACATATAACCAGCCTGTGCTCCTGCATTGCACCAGTCACATATAACCAGCCTGTGCTCCTGCAATGCACCTGTCACATATAACCAGCCTGTGCTCCTGCATTGCACCTGTCACATATAACCAGCCTGTGCTCCTGCATTGCACCACATATAACCAGCCTATGCCCCTGCATTGCACCAGTCACATATAACCAGCCTCAGCTCCTGCATTGCACCAGTCACATATAACCAGCCTCTGCTCCTGCATTGCACCAGTCACATATAACCAGCCTGTATTCCTGCATTGCACCAGTCACATATAACCAGCCTGTGCTCCTGCAGTTCACCTGTCAAATATAACCAGCCTGTGCTCCTGCATTGCACCAAACACATATAACCAGCCTGTGCTCCTGCATTGCACCAAACATATATAACCAGCCTGTGTTCCTGCATTGCACCTGTCACATATAATCAGCGTGTGCTCCTGCATTGCGCCAGTCACATATAACCAGCCTGTGCTCCTGCATTGCACCAGTCACATATAACCAGCCTGTGCTCCTGCATTGCACCAGTCACATATAACCAGCCTCTGCTCCTGCATTGCACCAGTAACATATAACCAGCCTGTGCTCCTGCATTGCACCAGTCACATATAGTTAGCCGGTGCTCCTGCATTGCACCTGTTACATATAACCAGCCTGTACTCCTGCATTGTACCAGTCACATATAACTAGCCTGTGTTCCTGCATTGCATCAGTCACATATAACAAACCTGTGCTCCTACATTGCACCTGTCACATATAACCAGCCTGTGCTCCTGCATTGCACCTGTCACATATAACCAGCCTGTGCTCCTGCATTGCACCAGTCACATATAACCAGCCTGTGCTCCTGCATTGCACCTGTCACATATAACCAGCCTGTGCTCCTGCATTGCACCTGTCACATATAACCAGCCTGTGCTCCTGCATTGTATCAGTCACATATAACCAGCGTGTGCTCCTGCATTGCACCAGTCACATATAACCAGCCTGTGTTCCTGCATAGCACCTGTCACATATAACCATCCTGTATTCCTGCATTGCACCAGTCACATATAACCAGCCTGTGTTCCTGCATTGCACCAGTCACATATAACCAGCCTGTGCTCCTGCATTGCACCTGTCACATATAACCAGCCTGTGCTCCTGCATTGCACCAGTCACATATAACCAGCCTCTGCTCCTACATTGCACCAGTCACATATAACCAGCCTCTGCTCCTGCATTGCACCAGTCACATATAACCAGCCTGTATTCCTGCATTGCACCAGTTACATATAACCAGCCTGTGCTCCTGCATTGCACCTGCCACATATAACCAGCCTGTGCTCCTGCATTGCACCAAACACATATAACCAGCCTGTGTTCCTGCATTGCACCTGTCACATATAAACAGCCTGTATGCCTGCATTGCACCGGTCACATATAATCAGGGTGTGCTCCTGCATTGCGCCAGTCACATATAACCAGCCTGTGCTCCTGCATTGCACCAGTCACATATAACCAGCCTGTGCTCCTGCATTGCACCAGTCACATATAACCAGCCTGTGCTCCTGCATTGCACCAGTCACATATAACCAGCCTGTGCTCCTGCATTGCACCAGTCACATATAACCAGCCTGTGCTCCTGCATTGCACCAGTCACATATAACCAGCCTGTGCTCCTGCATTGCACCAGTCACATATAACCAGCCTCAGCTCCTGCATTGCACCAGTCACATATAACCAGCCTGTGCTCCTGCATTGCACCAGTCACATATAGTTAGCCTGTGCTCCTGCATTGCACCTGTCACATATAACCTGCCTGTGCTTCTGCATTGTACCAGTCACATATAACCTGCCTGTATTCCTGCATTGCACCAGTCACATATAACCAGCATCTGCTCCTGCATTGTACCAGTCACATATAACCTGCCTGTATTCCTGCATTGCACCAGTCACATATAACCAGCATCTGCTCCTGCATTGCACCAGTCACATATAACCAGCCTGTGCTCCTGCATTGCACCTGTCACATATAACCAGCCTGTATTCCTGCATTGCACCAGTCACATATAACCAGCCTGTGCTCCTGCATTGTACCAGTCACATATAACCTGCCTGTGTTCCTGTATTGTACCAGTCACATATAACCAGCCTGTGCTCTTGCATTGTACCAGTCACATATAACCAGCCTGTGTTCCTGCATTGTACCAGTCACATATAACCAGCCTGTGTTCCTACATTGTACCAGTCACATATAACCAGCCTGTGCTCCTGCATTGCACCAGTCACATATAACCAGCCTGTGTTCCTGCATTGCATCAGTCACATATAACCAACCTGTGCTCCTGCATTGCACCAGTCACATATAACCAGCCTGTGCTCCTGCATTGCACCTGTCACATATTACCAGCCTGTGTTCCTGCATTGCACCTGTCACATATATCCAGCCTGTGCTCCTGCATTGCACCAGTCACATATAACCAGTCTGTGTTCCTGCATTGCACCTGTCACATATAACCAGCCTGTGCTCCTGCATTGCACCTGTCACATATAACCAGTCTGTGTTCCTGCATTGCACCTGTCACATATAACCCGCCTGTGCTCCTGCATTGCACCAGTCACATAAAAACAGCCTGTGTTCCTGCATTGCACAAGTCATATATAACCACCCTGGCCTGTGCCCCTGCATTGCACCAGTCACATATAACCAGACTTTGTTCCTGTATTGCACTAGTCACATATAACCAGCCTGTGCTCCTGCATTGCACCTGTCACATATAACCACCCTGTGCTCCTGCATTGCACTAGTCACATATAAACACCCTGTGCTCCTGCATTGCACCAGTCACATATAACCAGCCTTTGTTCCTGCATGCATTGCACCAGTCACATATAACCAGCCTGTGCTCCTGCATTGCACCTGTCATATATAACCACCGTGTACTCCTGCATTGCACCTGTCACATATAACCAGCCTGTGCTCCTGCATTGCACCAGTCACATATAACTACCCTGTGCTCCTGCATTGCACCAGTCACATATAACCAGCTTTTGTTCCTCCATTGCACCAGTCACATATAACCAGCCTTTGTTTCTCCATTGCACCAGTCACATATAACCAGCCTTTGCTCCTGCATTGTATCAGTCACATATAACCAGCCTGTGCTCCTGCATTGTATCAGTCACATATAACCAGCCTGTGCTCCTGCATTGCACTAGTCACATATAACCAGCCTGTGCTCCTGCATTGCACCAGTCACATATAACCACCCTGTGTTCCTGCATTGCACCAGTTACATATAACCACCCTGTGCTCCTGCATTGCACCTGTCACATATAACCAACCTGTGCTCCTGCATTGCACCAGTCACATATAACCAACCTGTGTTCCTGTATTGCACCAGTCATATATAACCAGCCTGTGCTCCTGCATTGCACCTGTCACATATAACCACCCTGTGTTCCTGCATTGCACCAGTCACACATAACCAGCCTGTTTTCCTGCATTGCACCAGTCACATATAACTAGCGTGTGTTCCTGCATTGCACCAGTCACATATAACCAGCATCTGCTCCTGCATTGCACCAGTCACATATAACCACCCTGTGTTCCTGCATTGTACCAGTCACATATAACCAGCCTGTATTCCTGCATTGTACCAGTCACATATAACCAGCCTGTGTTCCTGCATTGCACCAGTCACATATAACCAGCCTGTGCTCCTGCATTGCACCTGTCACATATAACCAGCCTGTGTTCCTGCATTGCACCAGTCACATATAACCAGCCTGTGCTCCTGCCTTGCACCTGTCACATATAACCAGCCTGTGCTCCTGCATTGCATCAGTCACATATAACCAGCCTTTGCTCCTGCATTGCACCATTGCTTATAATTGGGAAATCCTCTAGGAAGTAGGATGTCTGTAAGTGGTCAGAACTCTTTTCAGACTGATACCATGGGGCTGATTTAACAAACTGTCAATCGGCCCCAATGCAGCTGTTTCCGTGCGAGCCTTCAGGCTCACTGGAAACAGCAGTTAAGAAGCAGTGGTCTTAAGACCCCTACTCCTTAACTCGTCTGCTGCCTCTGAGGCTGCAGACATTAATCCGCCCAATTATATATGATCAGGTTGATTGACGATTGTCCACGAATCTGCAAGGGGCGGCATTGCACAAGCAGTTCACCAGAACTGCTTGTGCAATGTTAAATGCAGACAGTGTATGCTGTCGGCATTCAGCTATGTCTGGCGGACATGATACACTACAGCATATCATGTCTGCCAGACATTGATAAATCGGCCCCCATATCTGAACCTGGGTCCAATAAACATTTTTTTTAAGATAGTTCAAATTTGGGAGCCATGTGTTGCTGTGTCTCCTTCAAAGTGGAGAACACTTACGTACCATCCAGAAACACTCACTCATGACCACAGGTTAAGAAGTCAAGCTCATGGACTATCTTCAACCCACCCATAGACAAACCTTGCTCTGGCCCTGGCTTGCTAAGCCTTAGCCACTTGCCAAAAAATGTTCACCCTCCTTGGCTGATTTAATTCTTCAAATTCAAATCAGCCAATAGGATGATAGCTTCTGAAATCCTATTGATTTGATCAGCCAATAGGATTTCAGTAGCTCTTATCCTATTGGCTGTTTTGAACAGCTAATAGGATTTCAGAAGCTCTCATCCTATTGGCTGATTTGAATTTGAAAAATCAAATCAGCCAATAGAATTGCAAGGTACGCCATTTTGAAATGGCTACCTTGTATTCAACTTCAGTGTACAACTGTGACCGTATGAAGAGGACGCTCCTCGCAGGATGGGATCAACTTCCAGGATAGCTCCAGCTTGCGCTGCCGGGATGAAGATAGAAGATGTCCTCGAGATGGAAGAAGGTGTCGCCGCCTGGATGAAGACTTTTCGCCGCCTGGATGAAGACAGATGTCCGGACTTCAGGAACCGTGATTATATTTTATGGGGTTAGTGTTTTTTTATGTGTTTTTTTTATTAGATTAGGGATGCACACTTTTAAAAGAGCTTAATGCCCTTTTAAGGGGAGTGAAAAAGAGCTGAATGCCCTTTTAAAGGCAACGCCCATACAAATGCCCCTTTAGAGGCAATAGGCAATTTTGGATTTTTCAGAGTTAGTTTTTTATATTTTGGGTGGTTGGTTTTACTGTTCAGGGGACTTTGTATTTTTTTTACAGGTAAAAGAGTTGTTTAACTTAGGGCAATGCCCTACAAAAGGACCTTTTAACGGTTATTGGTAGTTTATTGTAGGTTAGGGGGTGTTTTTATTTTTGGGGACTTTTTTATTTTTATAGGGCTATTAGATTAGGTGTAATTTATTTCTATTTTTGATAATTTGGTTTATTATTTTCTGTAAGCTTAGTGTTTTTTATTTTTTGTAATTTAGTGTTTATTATTTTTTGTAATTTTAGATTTTTTAAATTTTTTCGTAGTGTTAGTTTTTTTTAAAATTGTTATTTAGCTTTTTAATTGGTAGTATTTTTTTTAATTAGAATAGTTATGTTAGGTTAATTTATAGTTTAATGTTAGGTTTATTTTAATTTCATAGGTAAGTTTTTATTTAATTTAAAATAAATATATTGTAATTTTCATTTAAAGTAATGGGGTGTTAGGTTTAGGGGTTAATAGTTTAATTTAGTGTTTTGTTATGTGGGGGGGCTGCGGTTAAGGGTTAATATGTTTATTTAATGGTGGTGATGTGGGGGGCCGGAGGTTTTGGGGTTAATAGGTTTATTTAGTAGCGTCAATATGGGAGGCCGGAGATTTAGGGGTCAATCATTTAATTTAGTGTCACCGGTGTCGGCAGCGGTGGATTAGGGCTGTTTAGACTAGGGGTTTATGTTAGGGTGTTAGGTTTAAACTTAACTTTTTTTTCCCCATAGACATCAATGGGGTTGCATTACAGAGATTTTTCATTCCGCACTTCACTTTCTAACACTCTCTCGCCATTGATGTCTATGGGGGAAAGCATGCACGAGCACGTCAAATCAGCCCTTGTATTTTATACGGTATGGATCTTAACGCCACCATATCGCACACACAAGGAGACTTTTCAGTAACTCATAATGGCAGCGCTATGGAGAGTAAAATAACACAACTTTTTTGGCGTTAGTTTCGCACCCTGTTTAGCGCAAAACTTGTAATGTTGGCATTGTTATATAACGCTGAAGACTATATTTTGTTGGATATCAAACTTCAACATTTATTTATTTGAGGTACCATATATAATTTATTTATCAGAATACACTTGTTTACAAATCAATATAGACTATCCTTCCAAAAAGTTGTAAGTGTATAGATAATTACGTCCATTTGCCAAGAGGCAAAAGCAAGTAATTCTCATTTAGTACTTTTCCAAAAACTGGTCATCACAGCTTCTTGGTTCCATGATGTCTCATAAGTTTACATAGATTCATTTTTTACTGACTGACAGAACATTAATCTTGGAGAATGTCTATTAGACTGAACACAGTTTTCTCCATTAGACCAAAACATCAATGACCTCTCTAAAGTACTTACTGTCCTTAAGGATAGAGGCCCAGGGCAAATTGAACATAGGCTTGATTTGTGATATTGTATGGAAGCATCTGATAAAACTTGCGTGTGCACTATTGCATGGACAAACTCTGTCAGAGAATTCATTTTAAGTTTTTATTCAGAGGGGATTGGTTTTGTGCCCTTCTATTTCTTGACATAATACCATGCATTATTTATCTGCTGGTTCCATAGTTGCCCCTTGTATTTAATAGAATATTAATGGAACCTGATACAGATGTAAAAATAGAGATATAACAGGAACAGAGGCCTACTGGAAGGACATTTCATAGTTTTGGGATAGACTGGGTCATCAGTATGGTGGTAGAACTGAAATTAACTATGCTATAGTTTGGAAAATACCAGGTCGACAACATGAATGTGTAACTGGAGTTAGAAATCTTGTAGTCTGGAACAGGATGGTTCAGTAAAGTGAAACCAAAGTTGGACATGGCAGTTGTGCTGTTCTGAACAGAGAGGATGAAAACAACAACAGGAAATGCAAATGAGCACAGATGCTTAGCCAAAGTCAAAGTCAGAAACTTGAAGACAGAACAGGTAATTAGTGTAATGGAATCAGCAACTTGTAGACAAGAAAGGACAGTCTGAGATACCTGGGGGCTGAATTATCAAGTTCCGAATGGAGCTTGATGCTCCTTGTTTCCTGCGAGCCGAAACAGAAGTTATGAAGCAGCGGTCTAAAGACTGTTGCTCCATAACATGTCTGCCTACTCTGAGGCAGCGGACAGAAATTAACCTGATCAAATACGATCGGGTTGATTGACACCCCTGCTAGCAGCCAATTGGCCGCAAATCTGCAGGGGGCCGCATTGCGTATGCTGTCGGCATTTAGCAATGTGCAGCGGACATGATACGCTATATCATATCATGTCCACTCGCACATTAATAAATAAGCCCCCTGGACTTCATTCAATGAAAAATCTAATCTGCATGAGGCATTTCAAAACCCAACTCAGCAGTGTGAAACAAGCAGAGAGACAAAGCCAGGACCAGCCCAGATGAGCAGTGCAGGGGACGCAGCCTGTGTAAGAATGCCATAAGAGGCATGCAGCATTTCAGTACCAAGAACCAGACAAGAACCAGACAAAGGGGCCAACTACTGCTCCATTACTTATCAGAAATCAACCTGATCGAATACGATCGGGTAGATTGACACCCCCTGCTAGCGGCCGATTGGCCGCGAATCTGCAGGGGGCAGCATTGCACCAGCAGTTCACAAGAACTGCTGGTGCAATGATAAATACTGACAAGTATGTATTCTAGCTAAATATGTTTATTATTCAGTGCATTAGAAACATCTCTCTGTTAATGAAGAGTAATGTATACTAAAGGCTGATGCAGAATTGTAGTTTCTACTTCGTCAGCAGAAGCTATATCAACAGTTTGTTATCTGTGCAGTGTCGGGTATATACTTCAATTATAGATGACTTGTTAGGAGTGTCTGTTTCAGCTGAAACTTATTTTATACCAAGTTACTGTTTAAATGTACAGATGAAATCATTATGTTGGTTATGCTTTGTTTTGCCAATCCTTATACTATCATACTGCTAAGGGAATGTCTACTATAGTAACTAAATTAAAATTTAACTCTCATAATGTTCTTTCCTTAGCTTATTCACCAAGTTTTCTCTTCATCTTTTATGTGTGTATAAATGGCTTTCCATAATATGTCTAAGCTTTGTATGTTAGATAAGAAATAGTATCTAAATATAGTATACTAAAATGAGTGTCATGTTTGGTGAATGTGAACTCAGGGAGAGAAAAGGAAATTATTTGCATATAATATGAAGCTTACATTTTTTTTTACCATAAATTTTCTTTTGGTAGAGGCAAGCAAGCTGAAATTCTTAATAAAAAGCTAATATACATTCTGAAATTCCCATGGGTGTATATGGGTAGGCGAGAGGGGACAAATTTCTCCCTGGATTGGACTGTGAGCACATCTATTATCTAATCCTGTAAAGATGATCCCTCATTGGAAAGAGGGGAATCTTTTCTTTCAACTTAAAGAGATACTAACCCAATTTTTTTCTTTCATGATTCAGATAAAGCATGCTTTTTTAAGCAACATTGTAATTTACTCCTATTATACATTTTTCTTTGTTCTCTTGCTATCTTTATTTGAAAAGCAGTAATCTAAGCTTAGGAGCTGGCCCATTTTTGGTTCAGATCAGCACCTGGGAAGCACTTGCTGATTGGTGGGTAAATGTAGCTACCAATCAGCAAGCGCTACTCAGGGTGCTGAACTAAAAATGCTTTTTCAAATAAAGATACCAAGAGAAAGAAGAAAAATTGATAATTGGAGTAAATTAGAAAGTTGCTTAAAATTGTTTGTATGTATTTCAAAAGAGAGGGGAAAGGCCATAAGGATAATGTGAAAATTACATTTTTAACCTGCTTGGGGTAAAAAAAGGAAAGAGGGATCTGAAAAAGGGGTGCTATTGCAACAAAAAATTAATTCATATACCCATAGACTTTCAGTTTGTGAAAGTGACAGATTGCAAGATTTCTATTGAGTAAGTGGTCAATGTAAAAAAAGCATTTTTAAAATTCCTTATAGACTAGGTCTAAAGTAATAAAAAGTGGAGGATTCCATGAAAACAATAATACAAAAGATTTGTCATTGAAATTAGAGGTAACAAACTGGTGACTATTTAATCCACTAGATTGTTAGCGTTATAAAAAATTAACAATCACCAGCAAGTTATAAGGAGCAAGGTCACATGACCCTCTGGATAACACATGAATGATGTAATGCCAAAATAATTTTGTGTGTACCTAAAGTCACAGTTTGTAATGAAAAGCACACTCCTTGTTTTTTTTGTGTTTTTTTAATATTTCTTCTTTTCTCACTCCTGAGCTCCCAATGAATTCCTTTTATTTATTTTCTATTTAGCAATCAAATTTTGGAGCACCTTACCTAAGCAGGTAGTGACTGCCAATACCTTAAATATGGCTTAGATACATTTCTGGCTAGAAACAGAATTCATGAATATGACAACTTTTGTTAAATGGGTTCTAGTTGTATTAATGTTCAATTGACAATTTTTTTATTTAAAATCAGGTAGAATCTGTATAGGTTGAACTTGATGGACTTCTGTCGTCTTTTAACTTCATCTACTATGTTACTGTTTATTTTAATTTTATAATTTGTAGTTATCTGTAGTAAGCTACAAATTATATTTATTTTATATATGTTTTTGTCTCAACTTGTAAATGTATACAATTTGAAAAATCTAAATAACATTTTACAAGAAAAAAAATATTTTTGAAATTTGCTATAGAGTTAAAACTTGATGCCAATGTTAAAAAATTCTTGCCCCTGGAAAAAGTATTTATTTTATACTAAGTAACAAATATTTGCAAACTATCAAAATTTAAATAAATTGTTATTTATTTCTAGAGCAGTATGTTGGTTCTGTGATAAATTGCAAACAATTACTGTAATAAATTATTATTTAAGCCACATAAGACCAAGCTAATTTCTCAGAGGTCAAAAAAATCATAAGGCTTGCAGGGCACAGCAAATAACTGAGCTAATTACAAATATAGCAGCTTCATTTGTAAACTACCTTATAATTAGGAGAGCAGGAGTCTTGGGTTTTCTGCTACCCTTGAGAACATAACCTGGAAATCTATGCTTTAAACAATTTCTTGTTCCATGAAGACTTTATGGGCACTTGCTTTCTTCTCCCCCCCTTTAGAAACAAATAGTATTAGCTATGCACACTTTAAAGGACAATTAAAAGCATAGTCTAGTCAAAATTAAAGTAACTTTCTAATTTACTCCTATTATCATATTTTCTTTGTTCTCTTGGTATTTTTATTTGAAAAAAACAAGAATGTAAGCTTAGGAGCCGGCTCATTTTTGACTCAGCACCTGGGTAGTGCTTGCTGATTGGCAGGGCCCATCAGGGGGTGAAAGGGGTGACTCCTGTCAGGGGCCCACTGGGCAAGGGGGCTCCATGAGGCAAGCACAACTATTATTAAAAATATTTTTTTTTAAATTTTGGGGACAGACTTGGCACTTCAGTTTATACAGTGTGTGCCTGAGTCAGATGGCAGATTACTTTCATTTGCAGAGGAGGTAGGACTTATTTAGTAATTTATTTTTATTTATTTGTGCAATTTCGGATTGTAACTTCAGTGTGGTAGTTGTATGTTGGGGCCAGAGGTCCATAAAAACACATTTTTTTTTAGCAATATGCAGCAGTGTATTTACGATTATTTGACAATGCTATAGAAATTCTATATTTAAAAACACGCAGAAATGTTTCCTCCTCAATAAACAAAGGGTAGGTGCCCTTTTCGCAGAAATGATTTTTATTATATATATATATATATATATATATATATATATATATATATATATATATATATATATATATATATATCTTAATTACATTATAGTTTACTGCCCCTTTATGCAAGGACTTTCCAGATGCCAGGAGGCATTTTATCTAAGAGTGTTATATCTGCATAAAATGTTATACAGGTTAGCTTAACACTGTTGAGTTTACACTACAGCTGACTTAATTTTGAAATACATACAAACAAGCCTAAATCCTGCATTGAACTAGATCTAATGGTATGAGACTGAGTACCAAAGCTTATGGTTCCATCAAGACCATATAGAGTACAGCATTTTCAAAATCCATAAGAAAAGCTGACAGATGGGAACATTTGTACACCAGATTTGAAGTGGTGCTCTTGGTTGGGGAAAATGGGGAAAAAACCCTCAAACATATGTCAAACTTTCAAAAGTACTTTTCTTCATTTACCCATTTGACAGATCATTAATGTACAATTTTGAATTCACAGAAGTATTTTTGTTTGCACATTTACAAATATGATTATTTAAAAAGTGATCTCTTAATTTCTGCTATTTTCTTTATAATGAATGTCACACACTGTTGATTTAGGGGATGGCAATGTGCCGAGATTTGTACCTCCTGTGAGTGTTTCTGTTGGTGTCTATGTGTATGTCTTTGGGCTTTTGTTGATGTCTCTATGAGTTTTTATGAATGTTTTTTCTGTGGGTCTTTCTGTGACGGTGTGTGTGAATGTCTGTGCATTTTCTGTGGATGTCTCTGTAAGGTTGTGTGCGCATGTCTTTGTACATTTTCTGCGGGTGTCTCTGTAAGGGTGTGTGTGTGTATGTATGTCTGTGTATGCCTCTGTGAGGGTGGATGTGTATGTCTTTGTGTGTTTTCTTTTGATGTCTCTATGAGGGTGTGTATGTATGTCTGTGTTTTCTGTGGATATCTCTGTGAGGGTCTGTGTGCATGTCTGTGCATTTTGTGTGGGTGTCTCTGTGAGGGTCTGTGCATATGTCTTTGTGTGTTTTCTGTGGATGTCTCTGTGAGGATGTGTGCGAATGTCTTTGTGCATTTTCTGTGGATGTCTCGGTGAAGATGTGGGCGTACATCTTTGTGTATTTTCTGTGGATGCCTCTGTGAGGGTGGGTGTGTATGTCTTTGTCTGTTTTCTGTAGATGTCTCTATGAGGGTGTGTGTGTGTGTATGTATGTCTGTGTTTTCTGTGGATTTCTCTGAGAGGATATGTGCATATGTCTGTGAATTTTCTGTGGGTGTCTCTGTGAGGGTGTGTGTATGTATGTCTGTGTATGTGTTTTCTGTGGGTGTCTCTGTGAGGGTGTGTACATATGTCTGTGTGTTTTCTGTGGGTGTCTCTGTGATGGTGTGTGAATATTTCTGTGTATTTTCTGTGGGTGTCTCTGTGAGGGTGTGTGCATATATCGGTGTGTTTTCTGTGGGTGTCTCTGTGAGGGTGTGTGCATATATCGGTGTGTTTTCTGTGGGTGTCTCTGTGAGGGTGTGTGTGTATATATGTCTGTATGTTTTCTGCGGGTGTCTGTGAGTGTTTATGTCTTTGTGTGTTCTTTGAGGCTGTCTCTGTGGGTGTCTCCTTGGGTGTATGTGCAAGATTGTGTTTGAGTTTGTGTGTGTGTGTGTCAATTGTCTGTTTTTTTTAGGAGATTTTGACCATACTACTGATTATTCACATCTTTCTACAGACTTTGAGACTAATGAGACCTTTCCGGAAGTCACCAATCCACCACTTAACCTTAAAATTATTGTTAAGGCACTTCAGGGCCATTCTTTTGAGCCACTGCATGCTGTTGTCATCATATAGCTGGTATCGTCCTTGACAAAAAGATAATCAGAACTCCATATTTTGTCTTGTAAATCTCCTTTTTTGACAAAACTGTAGCCTACTTCATTACTTGTCAGGTCAATGTAAACAAGTGCTGAGTGTCTGTGTGGGTGTCTGTGTCTGAGTGTGTTTGTGTGTTTCTTTGCGTATCTGCTAGAGTGTCTATATGTGAATCCTTATGTGTGAGTGTGTGTTTCAGTGTATGAGTGTGTCTCTGTGTTTCTGTGTTTGTGTGTTACTACCTTTACAACATTTCCAAGTTTGACTACACTTAAAGGGAACCCAACATTTTTTTCTTTCGTGATTCAGATAGAGCATGAAATTTTAAGCAACTTTCTAATTTACTCCTATTATCAAATTTTCTTAATTCTCTTGGTATCTTTTTTGAAATGCAAGAATGTAAGTTTAGATGCCGGTGTCTTAAATTAAGTTGTCTACCATAGGAATGTGACAACCTCGTCACTTCCGGTGACGTGTAAACAGCTGCTGGAGGTTTGTGGCGCTCACTGCTCATGCGCTAGAGGCCCAACCTCCTACAAACAGCTGTTTAAGGCAGAAGAGGTGACAACTTATTTTAGAACACCGGTGCCCAGTGGTTTCTGTCAGGTTTGTTTATTGTTTACATTTGTTGTTTGACAACTGTTTTGATATTGGCGACACTGACAGGAAGTCTTTAACTTTTTATAACCGTTATGAAAAAGGTTATACAATGTACCAGCAACAAGTATGTGATGGACCGTGGATGTGAATGGTTAGAAATTGAATTGTTGCTGTACTTTGTAGTGTGCAAGTTCCCTCACTGTTTATGGGCCAAATTACAAGTGAAGCGCAAATATTTGTGTGGGAACGATAAGGGGTTTACCGTGGGTGGGGTTTTTGCTTGTCGGGCTTACTGCTGGTATAACGACAATCGTGATTTACGCTGGAATGATTCTTGAGATTTCAGAGCTCTGGTTAATTGTTTCACAAAACTAAAAAGTTGCACAAAACACATCAAAAATGCATTACAAAGTACAGTTACACTCATAGGGGCCGATTTACCAAGACCTGTATTGGCCCCAATGCCTCTGTTTCTGTGCGAGCCTTCAGGCTCACCGGAAACAGGAGTTAAGAAGCAGTGGTCTTAAGACCGCTGCTCCTTAACTCGTCCACTACCTCTGAGGCGGTGGACAGCAATCCGCCCGATCGCATATGATCGGGTTGATTGATACCCCCTGCTAGCGACCGATTTGCCGCGAATCTGCAGGGGACCGCATTACACAAGCATTTCTAGTGAAATGCTTGTGCAATGATAAATGTCCACAGGGTACGCTACAGCGGATCATGTCTGCCAGACACATGATAAATCGTCCCCGAAATATCACTATCTAATACAAAGTAATTTAAAAAATATTGCACATAAACGTAAGGGCTCAAAGATATGAGATTTCAGGTGTTAGAAGAAAAAAATGCAGGCAAAGGGTTTTAACATAGACATACATACATACACATGTCTAAAGTTGTATAGGAATATATATATATATATATATATATATATATATATTGGGCTTGAAAATGTCTCTGTATTGGCAAAAACGTTGACCTGAAATAAGAAAATAAAGCAATTTCGAGCAATACAAGTCCTGAGCGTGCCTCTTAATTTTTGGAAAATATGATGCAATTTACCCGTATATAGAGGTCAACCTGGCAATTCATATAACAGAGAGTGCTTGGATAAACCCTTGTTTTTATATATATATATATATATATATATATATATATATATATATATATATATATATATATATATATATGTGTACATATGTATTTATCCTATATAATAATTGGCCAAGTATGTTTGTCAGATGCAGTCATGCGCAGTAGAGACTGCACGTGACAAACATACCGGTCCGTTTGGATCCTGACACTCAGCACTCAGCACAGAGCAAGGCTGAAGCAGAGTGTCAGGGAGCGTGGCCGACGGGAGCGTCGCGATGGGGGCGTAGCCGGGCGTCGCGAGGTGCGTGGCCGGGCGTCACAAGGGGCGTGGCTGGGCGCGGCAAGGGTCGTGGCCGGGCGCGGCAAGGGACGTGGCCGGACTGGTGTCGCCATGATGGGGCGTGGCCGGGCGGGGTCCCACGATGGGGGCGTGGCCAGAGAGGCAAAGGTTTCAATTAAGACAGAACCAGAGAGGGAGCAGGAGAGGGGGGGAGAAGGGCCAAAGAGGGGGGAGAAAGCCAAAGGGGGGGGGGGGGGGAGAGCCAAAGAGGGGGAGAGAGAGACAAAGAGGAAAGAGAGCCAAAGAGGAGAGAGAGCCAAAGAGGAGAGAGAGCCAAAGAGGAGAGAGAGCAAAAGAGGAGAGAGAGAGACAAATAGGGGGGAAGAGAGCCAAAGAGAGGTGGGAGAGAGAGCCAAAGGGGGGGGGAGAGAGCCAAAGGGGGGGGGGGAGCCAAAGGGGGGGGGGGAGCCAAAGGGGGGGAGAGCCAAAGAGGGGGGAGAGAGAGAGCCAAAGAGGAGAGAGAGCCAAAGAGGAGTGAGAGCAAATGAGGGGAGAGAGACAAAGAGGGGGGAGAGAGAGCCAAAGAGGGGGGGGAGAGCCAAAGAGGGTGGGGAGAGAGCCAAAGAGGGGGGGAGAGAGCCAAAGGGGGGGGGAGCCAAAGGGGGGAGAGCCAAAAGGGGGGGAGAGCCAAAGAGGGGGGAGAGAGAGAGCCAACGAGGAAAAAGAGCCAAAGAGGAGAGAGAGCCAAAGAGGAGAGAGAGCAAAAGAGGGGAGAGAGCCAAAGAGGGGGGAGAGAGAGCCAAAGAGGGGGGAGAGAGAGCCAAAGAGGGGGGGGGGAGCCAAAGAGGGGGGGAGAGAGCCAAAGAGGGTGGGGAGAGAGCCAAAGAGGGGGGAGAGAACAAAAGAGGGGGGAGAGAGAGCAAAAGAAAGGGGGGGGGCAGAGTCAAAGAGGGGAGAGAGCAAAAGAGGGGAGAGAGAGAGCAAAAGAGGGGAGAGAGAGAGAGAGCAAAAGAGAGGAGAGAGAGAGCGCAAAGGAGAGGGGGGGAGAGAAAGCAAAAGAGAGGGGGGAGAGAAAGCAAAAGAGAGGGGGAAGAGAGAGCAAAAGAGAGGGAGGAGAGAGCAAGGGGTGGAACCGCTGTACTGCAAAAAATGGCCCGTGTACACGGGCTTTAGTACTAGTATGTGTATATATGTACATGTGTATTTATGTATTTATATGTGTATATATGTACATGTGTATTTATGTATTTATATGTGTATATATGTACATGTGTATTTATGTATTTATATGTGTATATATGTACATGTGTATTTATGTATTTATATGTGTATTTATGTATTTATATGTACATGTGTATTTATGTATTTATATGTGTATATATGTATTTACAGACATATATACACATATAAACACATAAATATATATGTACACACATAAGACATATATATACAGTATATATAAGTGCATTGGAGCCTTTGCAGCTAAGTAGATGAAAACATGAAGGAACATATTTATGCAATATTCATTTTTAATAAAGCTTTTTACTATGTATTTGCTGAAAATATTTCACATTCCAGTGTTCTGTACATAGCACAATATATTCTTTGTATTTTTAAGTAGATATTCCTATATACTGTATATCTGCATATACTGTATAATCACCTATATATATAAATGGAAATATTTATTTATGAATAAACAGAACATATTATTATATGGGAAGAACATTGGAATGTGAAATATTCATATTTATATGTTGGGTTTGCGCCAGAGTGAGGTGTAATGTTTTTTTATCTACCTTTTTTCCTTGGCTGACTTCTATGGGGATAACATGAACTTGCACGTGATGTTCTAAGTTCGGCTTTTTTGCGCTCATCGTGTTAGCGAGCGAAAGCTTGTTCTATGAGCTAACCAATCACAAGCTTAGGTCAATTTAATTTACTATTATAGAGGCACTCCAGTGTCTGAGAGAAAGTGAAACAAACATTTTTTTCATTAATATATTACAACAATATCTGGCAACATAAATAAGGCATAGAATGCTAGATTACAAGTGGAGCACTATATTATTGCAGGCCTCAAACGGGCAAATTTGCACTTTTGCGAGTGCTTGATAAAAACCCAGCCATTACAACTGGCACTGCCAGTGTTATTTGCTTCACATTTACTTGATAAACATAGATTTTAAAATTAGACACCTTGTGACCATAATTTTACTTTAAATCACATTATCACAGTTTTTTTACTGCATAGTGAGTGCACACACAAACCTTATCAAGATCAAGATGTTTACATAACAGAGCCTTAAACATCCTGAGGGTCAGGGAGTAACAGCTCCTACAATTTTACTAAGGCTCTTAGCATTTTAGATTATTCTACATCATCTATATACAAATGCCCCTTTATGTGTTCTAAAAAGTGTGTGTCTGGCTTCTCAGTATAAAAGTGATGGTAAATTTCCGACTATAAAAATGTTGCAATAAAAAATATATTAGTTTGCAAGTAAAACTACATTATTATTTTTTTAAAGTGTATATATATTTTATAACAAAAGGTTTATAATCCTAATTGGTATTGTCTGATCCTCCATCATACTTTATTTCCTCTTTTAGATGGGCTGTGATGTATAGAGCAGTCTTACCCACTCTCTAAAAAGGCGTTCTATGGGCTTTAAAGGGGCTGGACTTCAAGATTGTCAACTGACACACATGTTGATTGGATGTTCACTGGAATTGTCATAAAAAAAAAAGAGTTCGCCCATGTGGGTCGGCATCACATTGTAATAGATGTATTATAATATTCACTAATTTAACCCTTTCACAGATAGATTAAAAACAAAAAAAAGTACACATATACTATTTTAATGGCACAGATTACATTAATGGCATATGATTATTTAACCCCTTAACCAAAGCATAGAGGGCCACAGACAGCGGTGGGACCGATTGTTGGTGGGTAGGAGGACATCGGACAGCAGTGGGACCGATCGTTGGTGGGAGCGTAAGGAGCGAGGCGGGTGGGCGGCCCATCGCTGAAGGAGGC